>NC_091986.1:219324297-219413949 GCF_044704955.1 Pristiophorus japonicus | reverse complement strand
GGAGAGGGGGGGGTTGGGTGGAGAGGGGGGGTTGGGTGGAGAGGGGGGGTTGGGTGGAGAGGGGGGGGTTGGGTGGAGGGGAGGGGTTGGGTGGAGAGTGGATGTTTGGGTGGAGAGTGGATGTTTGGGTGGAGAGGGGGGGTTGGGTGGAGAGGGGGGGTTGGGTGGAGAGGGGGGGTTGGGTGGAGAGGGGGGGTTGGGTGGAGAGGGGGGGGTTGGGTGGAGAGGGGGGGTTGGGTGGAGAGGGGAGGGTTGGGTGGAGAGGGGGGGTTGGGTGGAGAGGGGGGGTTGGGTGGAGAGGGGGGGTTGGGTGGAGAGGGGGGGTTGGGTGGAGAGGGGGGGTTGGGTGGAGAGGGGGGGTTGGGTGGAGAGGGGGGGTTGGGTGGAGAGGGGGGGTTGGGTGGAGAGGGGGGGTTGGGTGGAGAGGGGGGGTTGGGTGGAGAGGGGGGGTTGGGTGGAGAGGGGGGGTTGGGTGGAGAGGGGGGGTTGGGTGGAGAGGGGGGGTTGGGTGGAGAGGGGGGGTTGGGTGGAGAGGGGGGGTTGGGTGGAGAGGGGGGGTTGGGTGGAGAGGGGGGGTTGGGTGGAGAGGGGGGTTGGGTGGAGAGGGGGGGTTGGGTGGAGAGGGGGGGTTGGGTGGAGAGGGGGGGTTGGGTGGAGAGGGGGGGTTGGGTGGAGAGGGGGGGTTGGGTGGAGAGGGGGGTTGGGTGGAGGGGGGGGTTGGGTGGAGAGGGGGGGGTTGGGTGGAGAGGGGGGGGTTGGGTGGAGAGGGGAGGGTTGGGTGGAGAGGGGAGGGTTGGGTGGAGAGGGGAGGGTTGGGTGGAGAGGGGAGGGTTGGGTGGAGAGGGGAGGGTTGGGTGGAGAGGGGAGGGTTGGGTGGAGAGGGGGGGGTTGGGTGGAGGGGGGGTTGGGTGGAGGGGGGGGTTGGGTGGAGAGGGGGGTTGGGTGGAGGGAGGGGTTGGGTGGAGGGGGGGGTTGGGTGGAGGGGGGGGTTGGGTGGAGAGGGGGGGGTTGGGTGGAGAGGGGAGGGTTGGGTGGAGAGGGGGGGTTGGGTGGAGAGGGGAGGGTTGGGTGGAGGGGGGGGGGGTTGGGTGGAGGGGGGGTTGGGTGAAGGGGGGTGTTGGGTGCGGTGAGTAGGAGGGGGCTGCCTGCACGAGCAGGGGCGACACGGGATGGCCCCCGGTGCTGAACGTGTTTGCAGATCCGGGTGATGGTGCAGCTTTGCCCTCGCTGGGATTCAGGGAGAAACAAGCAGACAATGCATCAACAGCTCCCCCCGGTGGCTGTTTCGATAACTCAGCACCCAGTGTGAAACTCCTCCTCTGCCTCTGTGAGCTCGACTGAACTGGCTGGAGTTGTGAGACGAGTGGCCTTCCCCCAGACCTCTCCCTATCTCCGTAACCTCCGCCAGCCCTACAACCCTCCAACATCTCTTCGCTTCTCTAATTCTGGTCTCTTAATGCATTCCCGATTTTAAATGACTCCACCATCGGTGGCCGTGCCTTCAGCTGCCTGGGCCCCAAGCTCTGGAACTCCCTCCCTAAACCTCTCCACCTCTCTACCTCTCTTTTCTCCTTTAAGACGCTCCTTAAAACCGACCTCGTGGACCAAGCTTTTGGTCACCTGCCTTAATTGGCCCCCCATCCACCACCTTCAACACTCACTCCCTCCACCACCGGCGCACCGTGGCTGCAGTGTGCACCATCTACAAGATGCACTGCAGCAACTCGCCAAGGCTTCTTCAGCAGCACCTCCCAAACCCGCGACCTCTACCGCCTAGAAGGACAAGGGCAGCAGGCGCATGGGAACACCACCACCTCCACGTTCCCCATCATTATCGCTGGGTCAGGATCCTTGAGCTCCCACCCGAACAGCAGGTGGAGAAGAAGGGGCGGAGTTGGGAGAGCGACAGGGCTGGGGGAGGGGCTAGGGAGCGGGGGAGGAGCCGAGGGGTGGGGCTGGGGGAGGGGCTGGGGAATGGGAGGGGTGGGGCTGGGGGAGGAGCCAGGGTGGGGCAGGGGAGGGGCGGGGCTGGCGAGCCTGTGACGGACAGCTGGGTGGTCAGAGTTGCCCACCCTGGGCTGCCACTGGCCCCACCACTCACAGCTAACCGCATGTTCGAGACCGGTGGGGATCCGAGCACCAGCTCGGTTTAAGGTTGAGAGACTTTGTGGAACCGTTTACTGAGACCATGGAGGGGTTTGAAAACAAGGATGAGAATATTACAATCGAGGCGTTGCTGGACCGGGAGTCAATGGACGGTGAGCGAGCACAGGGGGTGATGGGTGAGCGGGACTCGGTGCGAGTTAGGACACAGGGCAGTGAGCACAGGGGGTGATGGGTGAGTGGGACTCGGTGCGAGTTAGGACACGGGGCAGTGAGCACAGGGGGTGATGGGTGAGTGGGACTCAGTGTGAGTTAGGACACGGGGCAGTGAGCACAGGGGGTGATGGGTGAGTAGGACTCGGTGCGAGTTAGGACACGGGGCAGTGAGCACAGGGGGTGATGGGTGAGTGGGACTCGGTGTGAGTTAGGACATGGGGCAGCGAGCACAGGGGGTGATGGGTGAGTGGGACTGGGTGTGAGTTAGGACACGGGGCAGCGAGCACAGGGGGTGATGGGTGAGCGGGACTCGGTGCGAGTTAGGACATGGGGCAGTGAGCACAGGGGGTGATGGGTGAGGGGGACTCGGTGTGAGTTAGGACATGGGGCAGTGAGCACAGGGGGTGATGGGTGCGTGGGACTCGGTGTGAGTTAGGACATGGGGCAGTGAGCACAGGGGGTGATGGGTGAGTGGGACTCGGTGTGAGTTAGGACATGGGGCAGTGAGCACAGGGGGTGATGGGTGAGTGGGACTCGGTGTGAGTTAGGACATGGGGCAGTGAGCACAGGGGGTGATGGGTGAGTGGGACTCGGTGTGAGTTAGGACATGGGGCAGTGAGCACAGGGGGTGATGGGTGAGTGGGACTCGGTGTGAGTTAGGACACGGGGCAGTGAGCACAGGGGGTGATGGGTGAGTGGGACTCGGTGTGAGTTAGGACACGGGGCAGTGAGCACAGGGGGTGATGGGTGACTTGGTGCGAGTTAGGACACGGGGCAGTGAGCACAGGGGGTGATGGGTGAGTGGGACTCGGTGTGAGTTAGGACACGGGGCAGTGAGCACAGGGGGTGATGGGTGAGTGGGACTCGGTGTGAGTTAGGACACGGGGCAGTGAGCACAGGGGGTGATGGGTGACTTGGTGCGAGTTAGGACACGGGGCAGTGAGCACAGGGGGTGATGGGTGAGTGGGACTGGGTGCGAGTTAGGACACGGGGCAGTGAGCACAGGGGGTGATGGGTGAGCGGGACTTGGTGCGAGTTAGGACACGGGGCAGCGAGCACAGGGTGTGATGGGTGAGTGGGACTTGGTGCGAGTTAGGACATGGGGCAGTGAGCACAGGGGGTGATGGGTGAGTGGGACTGGGTGCGAGTTAGGACACGGGGCAGTGAGCACAGGGTGTGATGGGTGAGTGGGACTTGGTGCGAGTTAGGACACGGGGCAGTGAGCACAGGGAGTGATGGGTGAGTGGGACTCGGTGCGAGTTGGGACACGGGTCAGTGAGCACAGGGGGTGATGGGTGAGGGGGACTCGGTACGAGTTAGGACACGGGGCAGCGAGCACAGGGGGTGATGGGTGTGCAGGACTTGATGCGAGTTAGGACACGGGACAGTGAGCACAGGGGGTGATGGGTGAGTGGGACTTGGTGCGAGTTAGGACATGGGGCAGCGAGCACAGGGGGTGATGGGTGAGCAGGACTTGGTGCGAGTTAGGACACGGGGCAGTGAGCACAGGGTGTGATGGGTGAGTGGGACTTGGTGCGAGTTAGGACACGGGGCAGCGAGCACAGGGGGTGATGGGTGAGCAGGACTTGGTGCGAGTTAGGACACGGAGCAGCGAGCACAGGGGGTGATGGGTGAGCGGGACTTGGTGCGAGTTAGGACACGGGGCAGTGAGCACAAGGGGTGATGGGTGAGTGGGACTCGGTGCGAGTTAGGACACGGGTCAGTGAGCACAGGGGGTGATGGGTGTGCGGGACTTGGTGCGAGTTAGGACACAGGGCAGTGAGCACAGGGGGTGATGGGTGAGTGGGACTTGGTGCGAGTTAGGACACGGGGCAGTGAGCACAGAGGGTGATGGGTGAGCGGGACTCGGTGCGAGTTGGGACACGGGTCAGTGAGCACAGGGGGTGATGGGTGAGGGGGACTTGGTGCGAGTTAGGACACGGGGCAGTGAGCACAGGGGGTGATGGGTGAGCGGGACTTGGTGCGAGTTAGGACATGGGGCAGTGAGCACAGGGGGTGATGGGTGAGTGGGACTGGGTGCGAGTTAGGACACGGGGCAGTGAGCACAGGGCGTGATGGGTGAGTGGGACTTGGTGCGAGTTAGGACACGGGGCAGTGAGCACAGGGAGTGATGGGTGAGTGGGACTCGGTGCGAGTTGGGACACGGGTCAGTGAGCACAGGGGGTGATGGGTGAGGGGGACTCGGTACGAGTTAGGACACGGGGCAGCGAGCACAGGGGGTGATGGGTGTGCAGGACTTGATGCGAGTTAGGACACGGGACAGTGAGCACAGGGGGTGATGGGTGAGTGGGACTTGGTGCGAGTTAGGACATGGGGCAGCGAGCACAGGGGGTGATGGGTGAGCAGGACTTGGTGCGAGTTAGGACACGGGGCAGTGAGCACAGGGTGTGATGGATGAGTGGGACTTGGTGCGAGTTAGGACACGGGGCAGCGAGCACAGGGGGTGATGGGTGAGCAGGACTTGGTGCGAGTTAGGACACGGAGCAGCGAGCACAGGGGGTGATGGGTGAGCGGGACTTGGTGCGAGTTAGGACACGGGGCAGTGAGCACAAGGGGTGATGGGTGAGTGGGACTCGGTGCGAGTTAGGACACGGGTCAGTGAGCACAGGGGGTGATGGGTGTGCGGGACTTGGTGCGAGTTAGGACACAGGGCAGTGAGCACAGGGGGTGATGGGTGAGTGGGACTTGGTGCGAGTTAGGACACGGGGCAGTGAGCACAGAGGGTGATGGGTGAGCGGGACTCGGTGCGAGTTGGGACACGGGTCAGTGAGCACAGGGGGTGATGGGTGAGGGGGACTTGGTGCGAGTTAGGACACGGGGCAGTGAGCACAGGGGGTGATGGGTGAGCGGGACTCGGTGCGAGTTGGGACACGGGTCAGTGAGCACAGGGGGTGATGGGTGAGGGGGACTCGGTACGAGTTAGGACACGGGGCAGTGAGCACAGGGTGTGATGGGTGAGCAGGACTTGGTGCGAGTTAGGACACGGGGCAGTGAGCACAGGGTGTGATGGGTGAGATGGTCTTGGTGCGAGTTAGGACATGGGGCAGCGAGCACAGGGGGTGATGGGTGAGCAGGACTTGGTGGGAGTTAGGACACGGGGCAGTGAGCACAGGGTGTGATGGATGAGTGGGATTTGGTGCGAGTTAGGACACGGGGCAACGAGCACAGGGGGTGATGGGTGAGCAGGACTTGGTGCGAGTTAGGACACGGAGCAGCGAGCACAGGGGGTGATGGGTGAGCGGGACTTGGTGCGAGTTAGAACACGGAGCAGCGAGCACAGGGGGTGATGGGTGAGCAGGACTTGGTGCGAGTTAGGACACGGGGCAGTGAGCACAGGGTTTGATGGGTGAGCAGGACTTGGTGCGAGTTAGGACATGGGGCAGTGAGCACAGGGGGTGATGGGTGAGTGGGACTTGGTGCGAGTTAGGACACGGGTCAGTGAGCACAGGGGGTGATGGGTGTGCGGGACTTGGTGCGAGTTCGGACACAGGTCAGTGAGCACAGGGGGTGATGGGTGAGTGGGACTTGGTGCGAGTTAGGACACGGGGCAGTGAGCACAGGGGGTGATGGGTGAGCGGGACTCGGTGCGAGTTGGGACACGGGTCAGTGAGCACAGGGGGTGATGGGTGAGGGGGACTCGGTTCAAGTTAGGACATGGGGCAGTGAGCACAGGGTGTGATGGGTGAGCAGGACTTGGTGCGAGTTAGGACACGGGGCAGTGAGCACAGGGTGTGATGGGTGAGCAGGACTTGGTGCGAGTTAGGACATGGGGCAGTGAGCACAGGGGGTGATGGGTGAGTGGGACTCGGTGTGAGTTAGGACATGGGGCAGTGAGCACAGGGGGTGATGGGTGAGTGGGACTCGGTGTGAGTTAGGACACGGGGCAGTGAGCACAGGGGTTGATGGGTGAGTGGGGCTCGGTGTGAGTTAGGACACGGGGCAGTGAGCACAGGGGGTGATGGGTGACTTGGTGCGAGTTAGGACACGGGGCAGTGAGCACAGGGGGTGATGGGTGAGTGGGACTCGGTGTGAGTTAGGACACGGGGCAGTGAGCACAGTGGGTAATGGGTGAGTGGGACTCGGTGTGAGGTAGGACACGGGGCAGTGAGCACAGGGGGTGATGGGTGACTTGGTGCGAGTTAGGACACGGGGCAGTGAGCACAGGGGGTGATGGGTGAGTGGGACTGGGTGCGAGTTAGGACACGGGGCAGTGAGCACTGGGGGTGATGGGTGAGCG
The DNA here is from genome assembly GCF_044704955.1 of Pristiophorus japonicus. NCBI lineage: Eukaryota > Metazoa > Chordata > Chondrichthyes > Pristiophoridae > Pristiophorus > Pristiophorus japonicus. The sequence goes on along the minus strand of NC_091986.1, from coordinate 219,407,372 downwards.
GGACTTGGTGCGAGTTAGGACACGGGGCAGCGAGCACAGGGTGTGATGGGTGAGTGGGACTTGGTGCGAGTTAGGACATGGGGCAGTGAGCACAGGGGGTGATGGGTGAGTGGGACTGGGTGCGAGTTAGGACACGGGGCAGTGAGCACAGGGCGTGATGGGTGAGTGGGACTTGGTGCGAGTTAGGACACGGGGCAGTGAGCACAGGGAGTGATGGCTGAGTGGGACTCGGTGCGAGTTGGGACACGGGTCAGTGAGCACAGGGGGTGATGGGTGAGGGGGACTCGGTACGAGTTAGGACATGGGGCAGTGAGCACAGGGTGTGATGGGTGAGCAGGACTGGGTGCGAGTTAGGACACGGGGCAGTGAGCACTGGGGGTGATGGGTGAGCGGGACTTGGTGCGAGTTAGGACACGGGGCAGCGAGCACAGGGTGTGATGGGTGAGTGGGACTTGGTGCGAGTTAGGACATGGGGCAGTGAGCACAGGGGGTGATGGGTGAGTGGGACTGGGTGCGAGTTAGGACACGGGGCAGTGAGCACAGGGCGTGATGGGTGAGTGGGACTTGGTGCGAGTTAGGACACGGGGCAGTGAGCACAGGGAGTGATGGGTGAGTGGGACTCGGTGCGAGTTGGGACACGGGTCAGTGAGCACAGGGGGTGATGGGTGAGGGGGACTCGGTACGAGTTAGGACATGGGGCAGTGAGCACAGGGGGTGATGGGTGAGCAGGACTTGGTGCGAGTTAGGACACGGGGCAGTGAGCACAGGGGGTGATGGGTGAGTGCGACTCGGTGCGAGTTAGGACACGGGTCAGTGAGCACAGGGGGTGATGGGTGTGCGGGACTTGGTGCGAGTTAGGACACAGGGCAGTGAGCACAGGGGGTGATGGGTGAGTGGGACTTGGTGCGAGTTAGGACACGGGGCAGTGAGCACAGGGGGTGATGGGTGAGCGGGACTCGGTGCGAGTTGGGACACGGGTCAGTGAGCACAGGGGGTGATGGGTGAGGGGGACTCGGTGCGATTTAGGACATGGGGCAGTGAGCAACAGGGTGTGATGGGTGAGCAGGACTTGGTGCGAGTTAGGACATGGGGCAGCGAGCACAGGGGTTGATGGGTGAGCAGGACTTGGTGCGAGTTAGGACACGGGGCAGTGAGCACAGGGGGTGATGGGTGAGCGGGACTCGGTGCGAGTTGGGACACGGGTCAGTGAGCACAGGGGGTGATGGGTGAGGGGGACTCGGTGTGATTTAGGACATGGGGCAGTGAGCAACAGGGTGTGATGGGTGAGCAGGACTTGGTGCGAGTTAGGACATGGGGCAGCGAGCACAGGGGGTGATGGGTGAGCAGGACTTGGTGCGAGTTAGGACATGGGGCAGTGAGCACAGGGGGTGATGGGTGAGCGGGACTCGGTGTGAGTTAGGACATGGGGCAGCGAGCACAGGGGGTGATGGGTGAGTGGGACTGGGTGTGAGTTAGGACACGGGGCAGCGAGCACAGGGGGTGATGGGTGAGCGGGACTCGGTGCGAGTTAGGACATGGGGCAGTGAGCACAGGGGGTGATGGGTGAGGGGGACTCGGTGTGAGTTAGGACATGGGGCAGTGAGCACAGGGGGTGATGGGTGCGTGGGACTCGGTGTGAGTTAGGACATGGGGCAGTGAGCACAGGGGGTGATGGGTGAGTGGGACTCGGTGTGAGTTAGGACATGGGGCAGTGAGCACAGGGGGTGATGGGTGAGTGGGACTCGGTGTGAGTTAGGACATGGGGCAGTGAGCACAGGGGGTGATGGGTGAGTGGGACTCGGTGTGAGTTAGGACATGGGGCAGTGAGCACAGGGGGTGATGGGTGAGTGGGACTCGGTGTGAGTTAGGACACGGGGCAGTGAGCACAGGGGGTGATGGGTGAGTGGGACTCGGTGTGAGTTAGGACACGGGGCAGTGAGCACAGGGGGTGATGGGTGACTTGGTGCGAGTTAGGACACGGGGCAGTGAGCACAGGGGGTGATGGGTGAGTGGGACTCGGTGTGAGTTAGGACACGGGGCAGTGAGCACAGGGGGTGATGGGTGAGTGGGACTCGGTGTGAGTTAGGACACGGGGCAGTGAGCACAGGGGGTGATGGGTGACTTGGTGCGAGTTAGGACACGGGGCAGTGAGCACAGGGGGTGATGGGTGAGTGGGACTGGGTGCGAGTTAGGACACGGGGCAGTGAGCACAGGGCGTGATGGGTGAGCGGGACTTGGTGCGAGTTAGGACACGGGGCAGCGAGCACAGGGTGTGATGGGTGAGTGGGACTTGGTGCGAGTTAGGACATGGGGCAGTGAGCACAGGGGGTGATGGGTGAGTGGGACTGGGTGCGAGTTAGGACACGGGGCAGTGAGCACAGGGCGTGATGGGTGAGTGGGACTTGGTGCGAGTTAGGACACGGGGCAGTGAGCACAGGGAGTGATGGGTGAGTGGGACTCGGTGCGAGTTGGGACACGGGTCAGTGAGCACAGGGGGTGATGGGTGAGGGGGACTCGGTACGAGTTAGGACACGGGGCAGCGAGCACAGGGGGTGATGGGTGTGTAGGACTTGATGCGAGTTAGGACACGGGACAGTGAGCACAGGGGGTGATGGGTGAGTGGGACTTGGTGCGAGTTAGGACATGGGGCAGCGAGCACAGGGGGTGATGGGTGAGCAGGACTTGGTGCGAGTTAGGACACGGGGCAGTGAGCACAGGGTGTGATGGGTGAGTGGGACTTGGTGCGAGTTAGGACACGGGGCAGCGAGCACAGGGGGTGATGGGTGAGCAGGACTTGGTGCGAGTTAGGACACGGAGCAGCGAGCACAGGGGGTGATGGGTGAGCGGGACTTGGTGCGAGTTAGGACACGGGGCAGTGAGCACAGGGGGTGATGGGTGAGTGGGACTCGGTGCGAGTTAGGACACGGGTCAGTGAGCACAGGGGGTGATGGGTGTGCGGGACTTGGTGCGAGTTAGGACACAGGGCAGTGAGCACAGGGGGTGATGGGTGAGTGGGACTTGGTGCGAGTTAGGACACGGGGCAGTGAGCACAGAGGGTGATGGGTGAGCGGGACTCGGTGCGAGTTGGGACACGGGTCAGTGAGCACAGGGGGTGATGAGTGAGGGGGACTTGGTGCGAGTTAGGACACGGGGCAGTGAGCACAGGGGGTGATGGGTGAGCGGGACTCGGTGCGAGTTGGGACACGGGTCAGTGAGCACAGGGGGTGATGGGTGAGGGGGACTCGGTACGAGTTAGGACACGGGGCAGTGAGCACAGGGTGTGATGGGTGAGATGGTCTTGGTGCGAGTTAGGACATGGGGCAGCGAGCACAGGGGGTGATGGGTGAGCAGGACTTGGTGCGAGTTAGGACACGGGGCAGTGAGCACAGGGTGTGATGGATGAGTGGGATTTGGTGCGAGTTAGGACACGGGGCAACGAGCACAGGGGGTGATGGGTGAGCAGGACTTGGTGCGAGTTAGGACACGGAGCAGCGAGCACAGGGGGTGATGGGTGAGCGGGACTTGGTGCGAGTTAGAACACGGAGCAGCGAGCACAGGGGGTGATGGGTGAGCAGGACTTGGTGCGAGTTAGGACATGGGGCAGTGAGCACAGGGGGTGATGGGTGAGTGGGACTTGGTGCGAGTTAGGACACGGGTCAGTGAGCACAGGGGGTGATGGGTGTGCGGGACTTGGTGCGAGTTCGGACACAGGTCAGTGAGCACAGGGGGTGATGGGTGAGTGGGACTTGGTGCGAGTTAGGACACGGGGCAGTGAGCACAGGGGGTGATGGGTGAGCGGGACTCGGTGCGAGTTGGGACACGGGTCAGTGAGCACAGGGGGTGATGGGTGAGGGGGACTCGGTTCAAGTTAGGACATGGGGCAGTGAGCACAGGGTGTGATGGGTGAGCAGGACTTGGTGCGAGTTAGGACACGGGGCAGTGAGCACAGGGTGTGATGGGTGAGCAGGACTTGGTGCGAGTTAGGACATGGGGCAGTGAGCACAGGGGGTGATGGGTGAGTGGGACTCGGTGTGAGTTAGGACATGGGGCAGTGAGCACAGGGGGTGATGGGTGAGTGGGACTCGGTGTGAGTTAGGACACGGGGCAGTGAGCACAGGGGTTGATGGGTGAGTGGGGCTCGGTGTGAGTTAGGACACGGGGCAGTGAGCACAGGGGGTGATGGGTGACTTGGTGCGAGTTAGGACACGGGGCAGTGAGCACAGGGGGTGATGGGTGAGTGGGACTCGGTGTGAGTTAGGACACGGGGCAGTGAGCACAGTGGGTAATGGGTGAGTGGGACTCGGTGTGAGGTAGGACACGGGGCAGTGAGCACAGGGGGTGATGGGTGACTTGGTGCGAGTTAGGACACGGGGCAGTGAGCACAGGGGGTGATGGGTGAGTGGGACTGGGTGCGAGTTAGGACACGCGGCAGTGAGCACTGGGGGTGATGGGTGAGCGGGACTTGGTGCGAGTTAGGACACGGGGCAGCGAGCACAGGGTGTGATGGGTGAGTGGGACTTGGTGCGAGTTAGGACATGGGGCAGTGAGCACAGGGGGTGATGGGTGAGTGGGACTGGGTGCGAGTTAGGACACGGGGCAGTGAGCACAGGGCGTGATGGGTGAGTGGGACTTGGTGCGAGTTAGGACACGGGGCAGTGAGCACAGGGAGTGATGGGTGAGTGGGACTCGGTGCGAGTTGGGACACGGGTCAGTGAGCACAGGGGGTGATGGGTGAGGGGGACTCGGTACGAGTTAGGACATGGGGCAGTGAGCACAGGGTGTGATGGGTGAGCAGGACTGGGTGCGAGTTAGGACACGGGGCAGTGAGCACTGGGGGTGATGGGTGAGCGGGACTTGGTGCGAGTTAGGACACGGGGCAGCGAGCACAGGGTGTGATGGGTGAGTGGGACTTGGTGCGAGTTAGGACATGGGGCAGTGAGCACAGGGGGTGATGGGTGAGTGGGACTGGGTGCGAGTTAGGACACGGGGCAGTGAGCACAGGGCGTGATGGGTGAGTGGGACTTGGTGCGAGTTAGGACACGGGGCAGTGAGCACAGGGAGTGATGGGTGAGTGGGACTCGGTGCGAGTTGAGACACGGGTCAGTGAGCACAGGGGGTGATGGGTGAGGGGGACTCGGTACGAGTTAGGACATGGGGCAGTGAGCACAGGGGGTGATGGGTGAGCAGGACTTGGTGCGAGTTAGGACACGGGGCAGTGAGCACAGGGGGTGATGGGTGAGTGCGACTCGGTGCGAGTTAGGACACGGGTCAGTGAGCACAGGGGGTGATGGGTGTGCGGGACTTGGTGCGAGTTAGGACACAGGGCAGTGAGCACAGGGGGTGATGGGTGAGTGGGACTTGGTGCGAGTTAGGACACGGGGCAGTGAGCACAGGGGGTGATGGGTGAGCGGGACTCGGTGCGAGTTGGGACACGGGTCAGTGAGCACAGGGGGTGATGGGTGAGGGGGACTCGGTGCGATTTAGGACATGGGGCAGTGAGCAACAGGGTGTGATGGGTGAGCAGGACTTGGTGCGAGTTAGGACATGGGGCAGCGAGCACAGGGGTTGATGGGTGAGCAGGACTTGGTGCGAGTTAGGACACGGGGCAGTGAGCACAGGGGGTGATGGGTGAGCGGGACTCGGTGCGAGTTGGGACACGGGTCAGTGAGCACAGGGGGTGATGGGTGAGGGGGACTCGGTGTGATTTAGGACATGGGGCAGTGAGCAACAGGGTGTGATGGGTGAGCAGGACTTGGTGCGAGTTAGGACATGGGGCAGCGAGCACAGGGGGTGATGGGTGAGCAGGACTTGGTGCGAGTTAGGACACGGGGCAGTGAGCACAGGGGGTGATGGGTGAGCGGGACTTGATGCGAGTTAGGACACGGGGCAGTGAGCACAGGGTGTGATGGATGAGTGGGACTTGGTGCGAGTTAGGACACGGGGCAACGAGCACAGGGGGTGATGGGTGAGCAGGACTTGGTGCGAGTTAGGACACGGAGCACGAGCACAGGAGGTGATGGGTGAGCGGGACTTGGTGCGAGTTAGAACACGGGGCAGCGAGCACAGGGGGTGATGGGTGAGCGGGACTCGGTGCGAGTTGGGACACGGGTCAGTGAGCACAGGGGGTGATGGGTGAGGGGGACTCGGTGCGAGTTAGGACATGGGGCAGTGAGCACAGGGTGTGATGGGTGAGCAGGACTTGGTGCGAGTTAGGACAGGGGGCAGCGAGCACAGGGGGTGATGGGTGAGCAGCACTCGGTGCGAGTTAGGACACGGGGCAGTGAGCACAGGGGGTGATGGGTGAGTGGGACTTGGTGCGAGTTAGGACACGGGTCAGTGAGCACAGGGGGTGATGAGTGTGCGGGACTTGGTGCGAGTTCGGACACAGGGCAGTGAGCACAGGGGGTGATGGGTGAGTGGGACTTGGTGCGAGTTAGGACACAGGGCAGTGAGCACAGGGGGTGATGGGTGAGTGCGACTTGGTGCAAGTTAGGACACAGGGCAGTGAGCATAGGGGGTGATGGGTGAGCGGGACTCGGTGCGAGTTAGGACACGGGGCAGTGAGCACAGGGGTTGATGGGTGAGCGGGACTTGGTGCGAGTTAGGACACAGGGCAGTGAGCACAGGGGGTGATGGGTGAGTGGGACTTGGTGCGAGTTAGGACACAGGGCAGTGAGCACAGGGGGTGATGGGTGAGTGGGACTTGGTGCGAGTTAGGACACGGGGCAGTTAGGACATGGGATCTTTTACGTCCAGCTGAGAGAGCAGACGGGGCCTCGGTTTAATGTCTGATCTGAAAGATGCCACCTCCGACAGTGCGGTGCTCCCTCAGTACTGACCCTCCGACAGTGCGGCGCTCTCTCAGTACTGCCCCTCCGACAGTGCGGCGCTCCCTCAGTACTGCCCCTCCCACAGTGCAGCGCTCCCTCAGTACTGCCCCTCCCACAGTGCAGCACTCCCTCAGTTCTGCCCCTCCCACAGTGCAGCGCTCCCTCAGTACTGCCCCTCCGACAGTGCGGCGCTCCCTCAGTACTGCCCCTCCGACAGTGCGGCGCTCCCTCAGTGCTGCCCCTCCGACAGTGCGGCACTCCCTCAGTACTGCCCCTCCGACAGTGCGGCGCTCCCTCAGTACTGCCCCTCCGACAGTGTGGCGCTCCCTCAGTGCTGCCACTCCGACACTGCGGCGCTCCCTCAGTACTGCCCCTCCGACAGTGCGGCACTCCCTCAGTACTGCCCCTCCCACAGTGTGGCGCTCCCTCAGTACTGCCCCTCCCACAGTGCAGCACTCCCTCAGTTCTGCCCCTCCCACAGTGCAGCGCTCCCTCAGTACTGCCCCTCCAACAGTGTGGCGCTCCCTCAGTACTGCCCCTCCGACAGTGCGGCGCTCCCTCAGTGCTGCCCCTCCGACAGTGCGGCTCTTCCTCAGTACTGCCCCTCCGACAGTGCGGCGCTCCCTCAGTACTGCCCCTCCGACAGTGTGGCGCTCCCTCAGTGCTGCCCCTCCGACACTGCGGCGCTCCCTCAGTACTGCCCCTCCGACAGTGCGGCTCTCCCTCAGTACTGCCCCTCCGACAGTGCGGCGCTCCCTCAGTACTGCCCCTCCCACAGTGCGGCGCTCCCTCAGTACTGCCCCTCCGACAGTGCGGCACTCCCTCAGTACTGCCCCTCCGACAGTGCAGCGCTCCCTCAGTACTGCCCCTCCGACAGTGCAGCACTCCCTCAGTACTGCCCCTCCGACAGTGCAGCATTCCCTCAGTACTGCTCCTCCGACAGTGCAGCACTCCCTCAGTACTGCACTGGGATTGTCAGCCTGGATGTTGTGCTCGGGTCTCTGGAGTGGGACTCGGAGGCGAGGGAAGCGAGGGCAGACGGGATTCCGGGTGTTTGTGCGTGTTATGGAGTCTGGGCCCCGCCCGCGCACTGCCTACCTGCTGACCTCGGAGATGTTGCTCAATCGGGAGGCTTCCAGCAGCGCTTGACCTGGGGAAAAAACAATGGAGAGTCAGTCAGATGGCATTCGTCAAAATAACAGGATCCCAGCCAGCTAAACCACAACAGTCCCGGGTCCATCTCGCTCACCTTCTCCCATCCTGGGAATCGATGATCCAACGATACTAGAGTTGTTGACCAATCACAGCGATCAATCTCGATCAATGCGTCTACAACAGACCCAGACAGGAGGTGAGGAAAACCCCCTGGGGGAGAGCTTTGGGAACCACAGGTCCAACGTCCTCTGTTCCTCCCAAGCTACCCACACGGCACGTCTCAAATTATTGCATTCAAAGGAGAAGGAATTTCTTCTCTCTGTCAATCTGTGGAATTCTCTGCTCCAGAGAGTGTGAAGGCTGGGTCATTGAATATATTTAATGCGGAGATAGACAGATTTTTGAACGAAAAGGTTAAGAACCTAAGAAATAGGAGAAGGAGTCGGCCATTTGGCCCCTGGCCCCTCGAGTCTGCTCCGCCATTCAATAAGATCATGACTGATCTGATCATGGACTCAGCTCCACTTCCCCGCCCGCTCCCCATAACCCTTTACTCCCTTATCGCTCAAAAATCTGTCTATCTCCGCCTTAAATATATTCAGTATCCTGGCTTCCACAGCTCTCTGGGGCAGAGAATTCCACAGATTTACAACCCTCTGAGAGAAGAAATTCCTCCTCATCTCAGTTTTAAATGGGCGGCCCCTTATTCTGAGACTATGTCCCCTAGTTTTAGTTTCCCCTATCAGTGGAAATATCCTTTCTGCATCCACCTTGTCAAGCCCCCTCATTATCTTATATGTTTCAATAAGATCACCCCTCATTCTTCTGAACTCCAAAGAGTAGGGGCCCAACCTACTCAACCTATCCTCATAAGTCAACCCCCTCATCTCCAGAATCAACCTTCTCTGAACAGCCTCCAAAGCAAGTATATCCTTCCTTAAATACGGAGACCAAAACTGTGCGCAGTACTCCAGGTGTGGCCTCACCAATACCCTGTACAGTTGTAGCAGGACTTCTCTGCTTTTATACTCTATCCCCCTTGCAATAAAGGCCAACATTCCATTTGCCTTCCTGATCACTTGCTGTACCTGCATACTGACTTTTTGTGTTTCATGTACAACGACCCTCTATACTGCAGCATTTTGCAATTTTTCTCCTTTTAAATTATAATTTGCTTTTCTATTTTTTCTGTCAAAGTGGATAACTTCACATTTTCCCACATTATACTCCATTAAGGGTTATGGGGTTCGGGCAGGGAAGTGGAGTTGAGTCCATGATCAGATCAGCCACGATCTTATTGAATGACGGAGCAGGCTCGAGGGGCCGTATGGCTGACTCCTGCTCCTATTTCTTATGTTCTTAAAGTATTATTTCCTGAAAGGAGTTTTATCGAGTTAGCACCTGAATGGATCGACACTGACTGCTTGCACAGTTTCCCCTCGGGAGCCTGGTCCATAGATTGTCCCCTTGCTCACAGCACACAAGGAGGCTATTTGGCCCGTCGTGCCTTTGCGCGCTCTCTGAATGCTATCTCCCTTTAGTCCCCATTTCTCAAACTCTGTTTCATCATCATAGACAGTCCCTCGGAATCGAGGAAGACTTGCTTCCACTCTTAGAATGAGTCCTTAGGTGGCTGAACAGTCCAATATGGGAATTACAGTCCCTGTCACAGGTGGGACAGACAGTGGTTGAAGGAAAGGGTGAATGGGGAGTCTGGTTTGCCGCACGCTCCTTCCGCTGCCTGCGCTTGGTTTCTGTATGCTCTCGGCGACGAGACTCGAGGTGCTCAGCGCCCTCCCGGATGCACTTAGGGCGGTCTTTGTCCAGGGACTCCCAGGTGTCGGTGGGGATGTTGCACTTTATCAGGGAGGCATTGAGGGTGTCCTTGTAACGTTTCCTCTGCCCACCTGGGGCTCGTTTGCTGTGTAGGAGTTCCGAGTAGAGCGCTTGCTTTGGGAGTCTCGTGTCTGGCATGTGGACATTGACGAGGAGATTCAACACCGCCTCCAGCATGCCAGTGCAACCTTTGGCCACCTGAGGAAAAGAGTGTTCGAAGACCAGGCCCTCAAATCTACCACCAAACCTTGTTTAGCATGCTCTTGTACAACGGTTTATCCACTTCCCCTGTAAAAGCGACGATAGATTCTGTATCCAGCGCTGTTTCTGGTCGGGCTTTCAGTCTCCTCAGTGCCTTCTGCATAAAAATAACTCGACTTATCTCCCCTGAGCTATTGACCAGCCAGTGGGAAAACTTTCCCTATTTATATAATACATTTGAGCACCTCAATCCCGTCTCTCCTTAACCTTTCTTCCAAGGAGTCCCAGTTTATAGAAACAGGAGGAGGCCATTCAGCCACTCGAGCCCATTCTACCATCGATGGCTGATCTGTACCTCAACTCCATTTACCTGCCTTTGCTCCATATCTTGTGATACCCTTACTCAGCAAAACTCTATCCCTCTCAGTCTTAAAATCTCCAATTGATTCCCCCCTACCTCCCGGCCTCTACAGCTTTTTCTGGGGGGAGAGAGTTCCAGATTCCCAGCACCCTTTGTGTGAAGAAGTGCTCCCTGACATCACCCTGAACGGCCGGGCTCTAAGTTTAAGGTCCTGCCCCTTGTTCTGGACTCCCCCCACCAGAGGGAACAGTTTCTCTCGATCCACCCGATCGAATCCTTTAATCACCTCGATTAGATCGCCCCTCAATCTTCGACACTCGAGGGAATACAGGCCCAGTCTGTGCAGCCTGTACTTTAACCCTTGTAGCTCGATATCATGGAAGGATTTGAACACGAGAATGAAAATCTTTAAATTAGAGGCACTTGGTACCTGGGAGCCAATGTAGGTCAGCGAGCACAGGGGTGATGGGAAAACGGGACTAGGTGAGTTAGGACACGGGCAGCAGAGTTTTGAATGCGCTCAAGTTGATGAAGGGATGTCAGGGGAGGCCAGCCAGGAGTGCGTTGGAATAGTGAAGTCTGGAGGTAACAAAGGCATGGATGAGGGTTTCAGCAGCGGATGAGCTGAGGCAGAGGCGGAGACGGAGACGGGCGATGTTAGAGGTGGAAATAGGCGGCCTTAGATATTCAGTGGATGTGTGGTCAGAAACTCATTTCAGGGTCAAATGTGACGCCAAGGTTGGGAACAGTCTGGTTCAGCCTCAGACAGGAGTTGGGGAGAGGGATGGAGTCAGTGGTTAGGGAACGGAGTTTGTGGCGGAGACCGAAAACAATGGCTTCGGTCTTCCCAATATTTAATTGGAGAAAATTTCTGCTCATCCATAATTGGATGTGGGACAGGCCGTCTGACAATTGAGAGACCGAGGAGGGGTGGGGAGAAGTGGGGGTGAGGTAGAGCTGGGTGTCTCAGCGTACATGTGGAAACTGACGCTGTGTTTCCGGATGATGTCGCCGAGGGGCAACATGTAGATGAGGAATAGGAGGGGGCCAAGGATAGATCCTTGGGGAATACCAGAGGTAACGATGCGGGGGCGGGAAGAGAAGCCGTTGCTGGAGATTCTCTGGCTACCATTAGATGGATAAGAATGGAACCAGGCGAGTGCAGTCCCACCCAGCTGGACGATGGTGGAGAGGTGTTGGAGGAGGATAGAGTGGTCAACCGTGTCACAGGTCGAGGAAGAAAAGTTTGTTTTTGTCAGTCACAATGGATGTCATTTGTGACTTTGCTAAAGGCCGTTTGATAGGAACACAAGACCAGGAGGAGGCCATTCAGCCCCTCGAGCCTATTCCCCCATTCAGTGAGATCATAGCTGATCTACATCTTAACCCCATTTGGAGTGTCAGCCGAGATTTTGTGCTCAAGTTCGTGGAGTGGGACTTGAACCCACAACCTTGCTCCTCACAGGCGAGAGTACTGCCCCCTGAGCCACGACCGACGAGTGGTTGTCTGACAATCGCTCCTGTGAAGCGCCTTGGGATGTTTTACTACGTTAAAGACGCTATATAAACACAAGTTGTTGTTGTTACGGGGCGATTACTCACCATCGGACCCCGACGTTCGGCTGTAGCAGTAGACCAGGGCGGCACCCAGGGTGCAGAGACCGGCCGAGGCTCCCAGTCCCCAATCTCCCTGCTCGTCCCCCGGCCCTGACCGCCTCCCCATGGCCACCGCCTTGAACTGCAGCCCGGGTATAGGCAGGCAGCGCCAGCTAGCGGTCAGAGCCGGGGAGTGCAGCCAAGACATGTGCCGGCAGCGGCCACCGGTGGTGGGAGGCTGACAGTGCAGCTGTGAGGCGGGCCGACAGCGGCTCCAGGCGGCGGGAAGCTGAAAGTGCAGCTGTGAGGCGGGCCGACAGCGGCTCCAGGCGGCGGGAAGCTGAAAGTGCAGCTGTGAGGTGGGCCGACAGCGGCCACCGGTGATAGGAGGTTGACAGTGCAGCTGTGAGGCGGGCCGACAGCGGCTCCAGGCGGCGGGAAGCTGAAACTGCAGCTGTGAGGTGGGCCGACAGCGGCCACCGGTGGCGGGAGGCTGAAAGTGCAGCTGTGAGGCGGGCCGACAGCGGCTCCCGGTGGCGGGAGGCTGAAAGTGCAGCTGCGAGGTGGGCCGACAGCGGCCACCGGTGGCGGGAGGCTGACACTGCAGCTGTGAGGCGGGCCGACAGCGGCTCCCGATGGTGGGAGGCCGCCCGATGCCGGCGGCTCGGTTCGCCGCTGCGAGGCGGCCCGCTTGGCTCAGAGTCCAGCTGGCCCGGAGGAAGCGCGTTACCAGGCCCCGCGCCGGCTCCCTGGACACCGCCATGGTCCCCAACTTCCTTGCCTCCACACGGCCGCTGACACGGCGCCGCTCCGACTCTCGCACCGTCGCACGGCCTGCTCGCGGTCGCTACTGCGCAGCCGCGCCCGCTGCACCCCGGGAGTTGTAGTTCACCGCGTCGGTCACTACACTTCCCAGCCGTCCCCGCGGCGCGCAGGCGCACAGCCCGCGCGGCGCTGCTGCATTCTGGGAGCTGTAGTCCTCTTTGTCCTGTTCCAGGCCACACATTCCCCAACATTGACCATTCTCAGGGGAGGTTTGACCCCAACTTCAACACCCACTCCCTCCACCACCGCAGCACCCCGTACAGTCCCCAACTCCGTATTTACGAAAGGATATACTTGCATCGGAGGCTGTTCAGAGAAGGTTGATGAGGGGGTTGACTTATGAGGAAAGGTTGAGTAGGTTGGGTTTCCACTCATTGGAGTTCAAAAGAATGAGAGATGATCTTATCGAAACGTATAAGATTATGAGGGGGTTTGACAAGGTGGATGCAGAGAGGATGTTTCCACTGATGGGGGAAACTAAAACTAGGGGGTATGATCTTAGAATAAGGGGCCGCCCATTTAAAACTGAGAGGAGAAATTTCTTCTCTCAGAGGGTTATAAATCTGTGGAATTCTCTGCCTCAGAGAGCTGTGGAGGCTGGGTCATTGAATATATTTAAGGCGGAGATGGTCAGATTGTTGAGCGATAAGGGAGTAAAAGCTTATGGGGAGCGGGCAGGGAAGTGGAGCTGAGTCCATGATCGGATCAGCCATGATCATGTTTGAGTCGGCCAAATGGCCTGCTCCTATTTCTTATCTTCTTATGTACAATCTTTTTTTAAAAATTAGTTCACAGGATGTGGGCGTCGCTGGCAAGGCCGCCATTTATTGCCCATTCCGAGTTGCCCTCGAGAACATTGGAACAGGAGGAGGCCATTCAGCCCCTCGAGCCTGTTCCGCCATTCAATGAGATCATGGTTGATCTGCGACCTAACTCCATCTACCAGCTTTTGGCCCATATCCCTTAATAGCTTTGGTTAACAGAAAGCTATCAATCTCCGATATAAAATTGACAATTGACCCAGCGTCAATTGTCGTTTGTGGAAGATTGTTCGAAACTCCTACCGCCCTGTGTGTGTAGAAGTGTTTCCTAACTTCACTCCTGAAAGGTCTGGCTCTAATGTTTAAACTGTGCCCCTAGTCCTAGACTCCCCAACCAGTGGCAATAGTTTCTGTCTATCTATCCTCTCTGTTCCCCGTAATACCCTGAAAACTTCGATCAGATCACCCCTCAACCTTCTAAATTCTAGGGCATACAGCCCAAATTTGTGTAATCTCTCTGTTATATATGTAAACTTGTATTTACTCTGTACAGCCACCAGAGGGCTCATCCCCTGGAGTCCCAAGGGATCCCATTATCCCTTGGGAGCACAGGTATTTAAGGAGGCTTCACAGGTTGGAGAGGCACTCTGGAGACCTGCAATAAAAGACTACGGTCACACTTTACTTTGAGCTCACAGTATTCAGTCTGACTCTTTTTTCATACATAACATTCTCTTCATAACTTCACCTTTGAAGTCAGGGTATCATTCTGAGAAGGTGGGGGTGAGCCGTCTTCTTGAACCGCTGCAGTCTGTGTGGTGAAGGTGCTCCCACAGTGCTGTTAGGGAGGGAGTTCCAGGATTGTGACCCAGCGACGATGAAGGAACGGCCGATATATTTCCAAGTCAGGATGGTGTGTGACTCGGAGGGGAACGTGGAGGTGGTGGTGTTCCCATGCGCCTGCTGCCCTTGTCCTTCTAGGTGGTGGAGGTCGTAGATTTGGGAGGTGCTGCTGAAGAAGCCTTGGCGAGTTGCTGCAGTGCATCTTGTAAAGGTACACACTGCAGCCACGGTGCGCCGGTGGTGGAGGGAGTGAATGTTGAAGGTGGTGGATGGGGGGCCGATCAAGCGGCTGCTTTGTCCTGGATGGTGTTGTTGGAGCTGCACTCATCCAGGCAAGTGGAGAGTATTCCATCACACTCCTGACTGGTGCCTTGTAGATGGTGGAAAGGCTTTAGGGAGTCAGGAGGTGAGACACTGGCCACAGAATACACAGCCTCTGACCCGCTCTTGTGGCCACAGTATTTATGTGGCTGGTCCAGTTAAGTTTCTGGTCAATGGTGACCTCGAGGATGATGATGGTGGGGGATTCGATAATAGTAATGCTGTTGAATGTCAAGGGGCGGTGGTTAGACTCTCGCTTGTTGGTGATAGTCAATGCCTGACACTTAAGTGGCAAGTAACATTAGCGCCGCACATCAGCCTTTATCTACAAGATGCACTGCATTAGCTTTCCAGGGCTTCTAAGAACATATAAATTAGGAACAGGAGTCGGCCATATGGCCCCTTGAGCCTGCTCCACCATTCAATAAGATCATGGCTGATCTTTTACCTCCACTCCACCTTCCTGCATTATCCCCATATCCCTTGATACCCTTAATATCCAAATATCTATCGATCTCAGCCTTGAATATACTCAACGACTGAGCATCCACAGCCCTCTGGGGCAGAGAATTCCAAAGATTCACCACCCTCTGAGTGAAGGAATTCCTCCTCATCTCAGTCCTAAATGGCCGACCCCTTATCGTGAGACTGTGTGACCCCTGGTTCTAGACTCCCCAGCCAGAGGAAACATCTTCTCAGCGTTAATCCTGTCATGCCTCTTAAGGAATCTGTACACTATGACAGCCAATGAGCGCACAGCAGTGTCCCACAAACAACAATGTGGTAATGACCAGATAATCTGTTTTAGTGATGTATAGAACCTTGGTTAGGCCACAGTTGGAGTGCTGTGCACAGTTCTGGTCGCCATATTAGAAAAAGGATATAGAGGCACTGGTGAAAGTGAAAAATAAATTTCCAAGTATGATACCAAGACTGAGAGGTTATAACTATCAGCAAAGTGTGAACAGGCTGGGCCTCTGAGGGGTGACCTGATAAAGGTCTTTAAAATTACAACAGGGATCGATAGGGTAGACGTAGAGAAGGTCTTTCCAGTTATGGGGGAGACCAGAACTAGGGGCCATGAATATAAGACAGTCACTAATAAATCCAATGGGGAATTTAGGAGAAACTTCTTTACCCAGAGAGTGGTGAGAATGTGGAACTCGCTGCCACATGAAAGTTAGTATGCAGGTACAGCAAGTGATCAGGAAGGCAAATGGAATGTTGGCCTTTATTGCAAGGGGGATAGAGTATAAAAGCAGAGAAACATAGAAACATAGAAAATAGGTGCAGGAGTTGGCCATTCGGCCCTTTGAGCCTGCACCACCATTCAATATGATCATGGCTGATCATGCAACTTCAGTACCCCATTCCTGCTTTCTCTCCATACCCCTTGATCCCTTTAGCCATAAGGGTCACATCTAACTCCCTCTTGAATATATCAGCTATAACTGTACAGGGTACTGGTGAGGCCACACCTGGAGCACTGCGTACAGTTTTGGTCCCCATATTTAAGGAAGGATATACTTGCTTTGGAGGCAGCTCAGAGAAGGTTCACTCGGTTGATTCCGGAGATGAGGGGGTTGACTTATGAGGAAAGGTTGAGTGGGTTGGACCGATACACATTGGAGTTCAGAAGAATGAGAGGAGATCTTATCGAAACATATAAGATAATGAGGGGCTCGACAAGGTGGATGCAGGGAGGATATTTCCATTCATAGGGAAAACTAAAACTGGGGGCAAAGTCTCAGAATAAGGGGCTGCCTATTTAAAACTGAGATGAGGAGGAATTTCTTCTCTCAGAGGGTTGTAAATCTGTGGAATTCTCTGCCCCAGAGAGCTGTGGAGGCTGGGTCATTGAATATATTTAAGGGGGAGAGACAGATTTTTGAGTGATAAGGGAGTAAAGGGTTATGGGGATCAGGCAGGGAAGTGGAGCTGAGTCCATGATCAGATCAGCCATGATCGTATTAAATGGCGCAGCAGGCTTGAGGGGCCAAATGGCCGACACCTGCTTCTATTGCTTATGTTCATAGGGAGGGGTTGAGATGAATAATATCGATGCACTTAAGGGGAAGCTGGATAAACACATGAGGGAGAAAGGAATAGGAGGATATGGTGATGGGGTGAGATGGAGAGGGGTGGGAGGGGGCTGGTGTGGAGCATAAACCCCGGCACGGAGCGCTGGGGCCCAATGGCCTGTTTCTGTGCTGTAGCTACTATCTAACATTGTGTAACACAATACTAAACTGGAATTATAATGACTGTGTAATCTTCTTCAAACACAGTTTTATTGCCGAATCTCCACATCTCACCTCAATGTCCTAACCGCACAGCTGTCTGGTCTCTGTTTTTATTGTTTTTATTGGCTGGAGAGCGGGAGCAAACAGAGCATTCCGAAGGAGATTGTTGTTTGGTTAATAACTTCGGTCATTCCAGTTAACCAAATGTATTAAGTGATACAGGCCAAAGGCGGGTCGAGAAACATAGAAAATAGGTGCAGGAGTAGGCCATTCGGCCCTTCGAGCCTGCACCGCCATTCAATAAGATCATGGCTGATCATTCACCTCAGTACCCCTTTCCTGCTTTCTCTCCATACCCCTTGATCCCTTTAGCTGTAAGGGCCACATCTAACTCCCTTTTGAATATAGCTAACGGACTGGTCTCAACAACTTTCTGTGGTAGAGAATAACACAGGTTCACAGGTATACGGAGTTAGGTCGCAGATCAGCCATGACCTCATTGAATGGCGGAAGAGGCTCGAGGGGCTGAATGGCCTCCTCCTGTTCCCATGTTCCTGTGAGATCGGGCACACCCAGGAATCATAGTGGAATGGAAAACCTGGTATTAAAGCTGTGGGCATGATGGTTTGAATAGAAGGCATTCGCTGGCGCTAAGCATGATGGGACAGCCCTATCTCCATCGCACCCTCCTGCTTTCTTACACATTCCAGCAAATTAAAACATTCAATGTCCCACAACTGATGGGCTGTGATGAAGAGAAAAGAATTACAGAAAAGGGACAAATAATCACTCTGTATCTTACCCGTGCTGGACCTATCCTGGGAGTGTTTGATGGGACAGTGTAGAGGGAGCTTTACTCTGTATCTGACCCCGTGCTGTACCTGCTCTGGGAGTGTTTGATGGGACAGTGTAGAGGGAGCTTTACTCTGTATCTAACCCGTGCTGTACCTGCCCTGGGAGTGTTTGATGGGACAGTGCAGAGGGAGCTTTACTCTGTATCTAACCCGTGCTGTACCTGTCCTGGGAGTGTTTGATGGGACAGTGTAGAGGGAGCTTTACTCTGTATCTAACCAGTGCTGTACCTGTCCTGGGAGTGTTTGATGGGACAGTGTAGAGGGAGCTTTACTCTGTATCTAACCCCGTGCTGTACCTGCCCTAGGAGTGTTTGATGGGACAGTGTAGAGGGAGCTTTACTCTGTATCTAACCCCGTGCTGTACCTGCCCTGGGAGTGTTTGATGGTCAGTGTAGAGGGAGCTTTACTCTGTATCTAACCCGTGCTGTACCTGCCCTGTGAGTGTTTGATAGGACAGTGTAGAGGGAGCTTTACTCTATATCAAACCCCGTGCTGTACCTGCCCTGGGAGTGTTTGATGGGACAGTGTAGAGGGAGCTTTACTCTATATCAAACCCCATGCTGTACCTGCCCTGGAAGTGTTTGATGGGACAGTGTAGAGGGAGCTTTACTCTGTATCTAACCCATGCTGTACCTGCCCTGGGAGTGTTTGATGGGACAGTGTAGAGGGAGCTTTACTCTGTATCGAACCCCGTGCTGTACCTGCCCTGGGAGTGTTTGATGGGACAGTGTAGAGGGAGCTTTACTCTATATCAAACCCCGTGCTTTACCCAACTCTCTGTTTTCTGTTAGTTAGCCAATCCTCTATCCAACCCCATGAACTTTTATCTTGTGCAGTAACCTTTTGTGTGGCACCTTGTCAAATGCCTTTTGGAAGTCCAAATACATCACATCCACTGGTTCCCCTGTAGCGGGAGCTTTACTCTGTATCAAACCGTGCTGTACCTGCCGTGGGAGTGTTTGATGGGACAGTGTAGAGGGAGCTTTACTCTGTATCTAACCCCGTACTGTACCTGCCCTGGGAGATTTTGATGGGACAGTGTAGAGGGAGCTTTACTCTGTATCGAACCCCGTGCTGTACCTGCCCTGGGAGTGTTTGATGGGACAGTGTAGAGGGAGCTTTACTCTATATCGAACCCCGTGCTGTACCTGCCCTGGGAGTGTTTGATGAGACAGTGTAGAGGGAGCTTTACTCTGTATCTAACCCGTGCTGTACCTGGCCTGGGAGTGTTTGATGGGACAGTGTAACATAAGAACATAAGAAATAGGAGCAGGAATAGGCCATACAGCCCCTCGAGCCTACTCTGCATTTAATACGATCATGGCTGATCTGATCATGGACTCAGCTCCACTTCCCTGCCTGCTCCCCATAACCCCTTATCGGTTAAGAAACTGTCTATTTCTGTCTTAAATTTATTCAATGTCCCAGCTTCCACAGCTCTCTGAGGCAGCGAATTCCACAGATTTACAACCCTCTGAGCAAAGAAATTCCTCCTCATCTCAGTTTGAAATGGGCGGCCCCTTATTCTAAGATTATGCCCCCTAGTTCTAGTCTCCCCTATCAGTGGAAACATCCTCTCTGCATCCACCTTGTCAAGCCCCCTCATAATCTTATACTTTTCAATAAGATCACTTCTCATTCTTCTGAACTCCAATGAGTAGTTGCCCAACCTATTCAACCTTTCCTCATAAGTCAACCCCCTCATCCCCGGAATCAACCGAGTGAACCTTCTCTGAATTACCTCCAAAACAAATATATCCTTTCGTAAATATGGAAACCAAAACTGCATGCACTATTCCAGGTGTGGCCTCACCAATACCCTGTATAACTGCAGCAAGACTTTCCTGCTTTTATATTCCATCTGGCAATAAAGGCCAAGATATCATTAGGCTTCCTGATCACTTGCTGTACCTGCAAACTAACCTTTTGTGTTTCATGCACCAGTAACCTCAGGTCCCGGTGTACTGCAGCATTTTGCAACGTTTTTCCATTTAAATAATAACTTGCTCTTTGATTTTTTTTTTGCTAAAGTGCATGACCTCACACTTTCCAACATTATACTCCATCTGCCAAATTTTTGCCCACTCACTTAGCCTGTCTATGTCCTTTTGCAGATTTTTTGTGTCCTCCTCACACATTGCTTTTCCTCCCATCTTTGTATCGGCAGCAAACTTGGCTACGTTACACTCAGTCCCTTCTTCCAAGTCGTTAATATAGATTGTAAATAGTTGGGGTCCCAGCACTGATCCCTGCGGCACCCCACTAATTACTGATTGCCAACCGGAGAATGAACCATTTATCCCGACTCTCTGTTTTCTGTTAGTTAGCCAATCCTCTATCCAACCCCATGAACTTTTATCTTGTTCAGTAACCTTTTGTGTGACACCTTGTCAAATGCCTTTTGGAAGTCCAAATACACCACATCCACTGGTTCCCCTGTAGAGGGAGCTTTACTCTGTATCAAACCGTGCTGTACCTGCCCTGGGAATGTTTGATGGGACAGTGTAGAGGGATGTTTACTCTGTATCTAACCCCGTGCTGTACCTGCCCTGGGAGTGTTTGATGGGACAGTGTTGAGGGAGCTTTACTCTGTATCTAACCCCATGCTGTACCTGCCTTGGGAGTGTTTGATGGGACAGTGTAGAGGGAGCTTTATTCTGTATCTAACCCATGCTGTACCTGCCCTGGGAGTGTTTGATGGGACAGTGTAGATCGAGCTTTACTCTGTATCTAACCCCGTGCTGTACCTGCCCTGGGAGTGTTTGATGGGACAATGTAGAGGGAGCTTTACTCTGTATCTAACCCCGTGCTGTCCCTGCCCTGGGAGTGTTTGATGGGACAGTGTAGAGGGAGCTTTACTCTGTATCTAACCCCGTGCTGTACCTGCCCTGGGAGTGTTTGATGGGACAATGTAGAGGGAGCTTTACTCTGTATCTAACCCCGTGCTGTCCCTGCCCTGGGAGTGTTTGATGGGACAGTGTAGAGGGAGCTTTACTCTGTATCTAACCCCGTGCTGTCCCTGCCCTGGGAGTGTTTGATGGGACAGTGTAGAGGGAGCTTTACTCTGTATCTAACCCTGTGCTGTCCCTGCCCTGGGAGTGTTTGACGCTGACAGATGATTCAGACTGGGACTGGACTTTGATCCCCAGGACTAGCCTACCTCACCTCAATGAAGACAGAGATCCATCACAATGTTTTCACAGTTTACTGAAAGTAAGCCATGTACACTGCCAGGCCCTTTGCAAGTGCTGAGTCACTGGTTTGAATATTCCCACAGAACAGGAACATCTTTGAATAACAAACCTCGTTGTTCCTAAGTCAAGAAAATGTCAGGCAAATGTTTCACTGTTGAATCACGAGATGTTTTCATGCCCTCGAATTCCCATCGCTCTGTCGCTGTGGCTTCTCCCTCTCTGTTCCTCTCCTGTCTCATTTATCGCCCTTCCACTTCTGAATCTGCTAACTCTTTACTGCGGCTTGAGTGCAATGTGTGGGTGGGCAGTCGTTTATTATCGCTTGCAGAAACCTAGAAAGAAAGACTTGCATTTCTATAGCGCCTTTCACAACCTCAGGATGTCCCAAAGCGCTTTACAGCCAATGAAGTACTTTTTGAACGGTAGTCACTGTTGTAATGTTTGAAACGCGGCTCCCACAAACAGCAATGTGCTAATGACCAGATAATCTGTTTTAGTGATTTGGTTGAGGGATAAATATTGGCCGGGGCACCATTGCTCTTCTTCGAAATAGTGCCATGGGGTCTTAGATGTCCGCTTGAGAGAGCGGACGGGGCCTCGGTATGACTTCTCATCCAAAATACTGCACCTCCGACAGTGCAGCATTCTCTCAGTACCGCCCCTCCGACAGTGCGGCGCTCCCTCAGTACTGCCCCTCCGACAGTGCGGCGCTCCCTCAGCACTGCCCCTCCGACAGTGCGGCGCTCCCTCAGCACCGCCCCTCCGACAGTGCGGCGCTCCCTCAGTACTGCCCCACCGACAGTGCGTCGCTCCCTCAGTACTGCCCCTCCGACAGTGCGGCACTCCCTCAGTACTGCCCCTCCGACGGTGCGGCGCTCCCTCAGTACTGACCCTCCGACAGTGCAGCACTCTCTCAGTACTGACCCTCCGACAGTGCAGCACTCCCTCAGTACTGCCCCTCCGACAGTGCGGCGCTCCCTCAGTACTGCCCCTCCGACAGTGCGGCGCTCCCTCAGTACTGCCCCTCCGACAGTGCGGCGCTCCCTCAGTACTGCCCCTCCGACAGTGCGGCGCTCCCTCAGTACTGCCCCTCCGACAGTGCGGCGCTCCCTCAGTACTGCCCCTCCGACAGTGCGGCGCTCCCTCAGTACTGCACCTCCGACAGTGTGGCGCTCCCTCAGTACTGCCCCTCCGACAGTGCGGCGCTCCCTCAGTACTGCACTGGGAGTGCCAGCTTGGATTATGTGCTCAAGTTTCTGGAGTGGGACGTGAACCCACGACCTTCTGACCCACAATTGCGAGTGCCACCCACTGATCCAGCCTTCTTTGGAACTGCAGTATCAGTGACATCCTTCTGTTCCATGAATAATTCCTAGCCGCGTATTTTTTCCGATACCTCTTCCTGTCACTGTGAGCTCTTTACTGCAGATTCTTGGAATTGTACAGGAAGAGCTATCAATTAGATCCACCACCCACTGCCCCCCTCTCTCCCTTTTCCCATAGTTTCTGAATGGTTTCTGAAAACGCGCTGCCTGAAAGCATGGTGGAGAAAGATTCAATAATAACTTTCAGTGGAAAATTGGATAAACATTTGAAACATAGAAACATAGAAAACATAGAAACATAGCAAATAGGTGCAGGAGTAGGCCATTCGGCCCTTCTAGCCTGCACCACCATTCAATGAGTTCATGGCTGATCATGTAACTTCAGTACCCCATCCCTGCTTTCTCGCCATACCCCTTGATCCCCCTAGTAGTAAGGATAGAAACATAGAAAATAGGGGAATAAGTTTCAGGGCTGTGGGGAAAGAGCAGGGGGGAGTGGGACTAATTGGATCACTCTCTCCCAAAGCCGGCACAGGAACGATGGGCCGAATGGCCACCTTCTGTGCTATGAGATTCGATGATTGTATTTATCCAAATCCCTTTTGAAAGTTACTGTTCAATCTGCTTCCACCGCCCTTTCAGGCAGCGGGTTCCAGATCATGACAAAATTCCTCCCCCTTTTTTTTTGGCAATTACATATGAACATAAGAAATAGGAGCAGGAGTAGGCCATACGGCCCCTCGAGCCTGCTCCACCATTTAATACGATCATGGACTCAGCTCCACTTCCCCGCCCGCTCCCCATAACCCCTTATCCCCTTATCGTTTACAAAACTGTCTATCTCTGTCTTAAATTTATTCAATGTCCCAGCTTCCACAGCTCTCTGAGGCAGAGAATTCCACAGATTTACAACCCTCTGAGAGAAGAAATTCCTCCTCATCTCAGTTTTAAATGGGCACCCCCTTATTCTAAGATCATGCCCTCTAGTTCTAGTCTCCCCTATTAGTGGAAACATCCTCTCTGCATCCACCTTGTCAAGCCCCCTCATAATCTTATACGTTTCGATAAGATCACCTCTCATTCTTCTGAGTAGAGGCCCAATCTCCTCAACCTTTCCTCATAAGTCAACCCCCTCATCCCCGGAATCAACCGAGTGAACCTTCTCTGAACTGCCTCCAAAGTAAGTATATCCTTTCATAAATATGGAAACCACATTTCTGTCGTATTTCGAGCACAGGAACAGGCCATTTGTCCCAACAGGCAGTGTTCTTTCTCCACTCGAGCCCCCCCCAATCTATTTACTTCATCTCACCCCATCCCCATATCCTACTATTCCTTTCTCCCTCATGTGTTTATCCAGCTCCCCCTTAAATACATCGATACTATTCACCTCAACCCCTCCCTGTGGCAGCGAGTTCCACATTCTCACCGCTCTCTGGGTAAAGAAGTTTCTCCTGAATTCCCCATTGGATTTATTTATTTATTTATTGATTCTTGGGATGTGGGCGTCGCTGGCAAGGCCGGCATTTATTGCCCGTCCCTAATTGCCCCTTGAGAAGGTGGTGGTGAGCCGCCTTCTTGAACCGCTGCAGTCCGTGTGGTGAAGGTGCTCCCACAGTGCTGTTAGGGAGGGAATTCCAGGATTGTGACCCAGTGACGATGAAGGAACGGCCGATATATTTCCCAGTCAGGATGGTGTGTGACTGGGAGGGGAACGTGGAGGTGGTGGTGTCCCCATGCACCTGCTGCCCTTGTCCTTCTAGGAGGTAGAGGTCGTGGGTTTGGGAGGAAGCCTTGGCGAGTTGCTGCAGTGCATCTTGTAGATGGTGGAGGGAGTGAGTGTTGAAGGTGGTGGATGGGGGGCCGATCAAGCGGCTGCTTTGTCCTGGATGGTGTCGAGCTTCTCGAGTGTTGTTGCAGCTGCACTCATCCAGGCAAGTGGGAGAGTATTCCATCGCTAGTTTTGGTCTCCCTCACAAGCTCCTCTGTTTAGCTTTAACACTGCTGGTTAGAAGCATCTGGAGAACATTCATGTTGCATGGACCACTTCCAATGTGGTAAGAAGTTCCTTCTCCAGTCACTTCCCAAAAGGGGACTATTGTCCCCTGGCCAAGTCCATACCTGTAAGGTGTTGAGATGCAACTGCATGGACGTCACTCCCTAACAACTACCTGTATTTATATAGCGCCTTTAACGTAGCAAAATGTCCCACGACGCTTCACAGGAGCGTTATCAGCAGAGCTGGTCTCCAGTCGTCCTGGTTAACCCTTGCCACTGGACCAAGACCTAGCTCTGTCAAGCCCCGTGTGGTGGCTGGTGTGCAACGGTCACCCCACGTTAAAAAAATCCACTACACACAGGCATCTTCCACCCTTCAGGGTGTAGTTCGTGTTCTTCATTCGAAACACCTGTGAACTCATTCCTTTTCGGCGTGGAAGCAAGTCATCCTCGCTTCGAGGGAGAGCCTATGATGATGACCAAACAGAATTTGACAGCAAGCCACATAAGGCGATAGTAGGACAGGTTGGTCAAAGAGTTCGGTTTTAAGGAGCGTCTTGAAGGAGGAAAGAGAGGGGGAGAGGTTTAGGGAGGGAGTTCCAGAGTTTGTGGCCCAGGCAGCTGAAGGCACGGCCACCGATGGTGGAATGATGAAAATCGGGGATGCTTAAGAGGACAGAATTAGAGGAGCGCAGAGATCTCGGGGGGTGGGGGGGGGGAGCGGGGGGTTGTGGGGCTGGTGGAGATAGGGAGGGGACGAGGGGACCAGGATTGGAAAAGGAGAATTTTGAAATCGAGGCGTGGCCGGACCATTCGACACAGGGCTATTCTACCACGGGGAGCATCACAGCTGGATCCAAACCTGCCCTCATTTCGACGTGTGCATTCTCCAACAGGGCGGGGCGGGTGTTGCTGGAGAGCAAGTGTGAGCTGGGATCCTTGGCTGAGTTCCCACCTCCCCCACCCTCCTCCCCACCCTCCCTGCTCCCAGTTTCTCAAGGGTACGCAATTTGCAACCCTGCGCCTTTCTGCTGCCATGGAAATGAACTCTGCAAAGCTAGTTTTCTCTAATTTTCTTTCATGTGGCTGGCAGCTGGTGGACGGGGAAACGGAAAGCGGCCGGTTGCCCACTTGAGGATACGTGTGACTTTATCACTCGCTTAGCTACTTTTTCCTGGTTCAGGGGTGTGTCAGGCTGCAGTGACACGGGCGCCTCCCAGGTCCTAGTGCTCGTACATGCTTCAGAGTCGCTTGGCCCAGAAATTCCTGTTTCTTCATCCTGCGCACGTTCGACTAGAAGTAAGAGAAAAGATGCGCATTTACCTTTTGGTCGAATGCCCGCCAGAGATCCCGGACTCGAAGGCCTCCTCTCCTCACGCAACGGAGCGCGTTCACGTTGGGACGTCCGCAGGAGTCACCTGGGCCTGGACACCCAATCACGGTAAAGTATTTTTTCATTCATCGTAACAGGAGTTTCGTAAATCTGAAACTTCTATTACTATGAATGAGAAACACCCCCAAACACCCAAACACTACATAAAACATTAAAAAACCTCACCTAAATTAGAAATTAAAGTTGTTCGAAATATTTTTTAAAGGAAAAAAATTGCAGATTTAAAAAAAAAGTTTTAATTATGGTTAAAAATAAATATAACATATTGGGCAGGGTTTTTAAAAATATGTGTTTTTTTACTTTAATTTATTTATATTTTTGTGAGTTTTAAGACCCTTACACCTGTAAGTAGGCTATGCGCCTGCTTTTATCAGGCACAAGAGTTTTGAGGCCATTTGCTGGGCAAGATATGGGTAAATCCTGCAGTCTTGTCCGTGTGAATGTCCTGGCTGCCGGGATACAGAGGATCTGTCAAGCCAGAAACTTGACAGATTGGAAAAGCCGGTTTTCAGCGCATGAGCATTGCGTGCTGAAAACCGGCTTTTCCGATGCCTTCCCGGGTCTGTACACACTCCGTACGGACCTGGGGAGGCAGGAATTTCTGGGTCATAGACTATGAACGGCGGGCACCTCAAAACGCTGGAGAAACATAGAAACATAGAAAATAGGTGCAGGAGTAGGCCATTCGGCCCCTCGAGTCTGCACCACCGTTCAATATGATCATGGCTGATCATGCAACTTTAGTACCCCATTCCTGCTTTCTCTCCATACCCCTTGATCCCTTTAGCCGTAAGGGCCACATCTAACTCCCTTTTGAATATATCTAACGAACTGGCCTCAACAACTTTCTGTGGTAGAGAATTCCACAGGTTCAGAACTCTCTGAGTGAAGAAGTTTCTCCTCATCTCGGTCCTAAATGGCTTACCCCTTATCCTTAGACTGTGACCCCTGGTTCTGGACTTCCCCAACATCGGGAACATTCTTCCTGCATCTAACTGTCTAGTCCCGTCAGAATTTTCTATGTTTCTATGAGATCTCCTCTCGTTCTTCTAAATTCCAATGAATATAAGCCTAGTCGATCCAGTCTTTCTTCATATGTCAGTCCTGTCATCCTAGGAATCAGTCTGGTGAACCTTCGCTGCACTCCCTCAATAGCAAGAATGTCCTTCCTCAGATTAGGAGACCAAAACTGTACACAATACTCAAGGTGTGGCCTCACCAAGGCCCTGTACAACTGTAGTAACACCTCCCTGCTCCTATACTCAAATCCCCTCGCTATGAAGGCCAACATGCCATTTGCTTTCTTCACCGCCTGCTGTACCTGCATGCCAACTTTCAATGACTGATGTAACATGACACCCAGGTCTCGTTGCACCTCCCATTTTACGAATTTGTCACCTTTCAGATAATAATCTACCTTACTGTTTTTACCACCAAAGTGGATAACCTCACATTTATCCACATTATACTGCATCTGCCATGCATTTGCCCACTCACCTAACCTGTCCAAGTCACTCTGCAGCCTCATAGCATCCTCCTCACTGCTCACACCGCCACCCAGCTCAGTGTCATCTGTAAACTTGGAGATATTACACTCAATTCCTTTGTCTAAATCATTAATGTATATTGTAAATAGCTGGGGTCCCAGCACTGAACCTTGTGATACCCCAGTAGTCACTGCCTGCCATTCTGAAAAGGACCCATTTATCCCGACTCTCTACTTCCTGTCTGCCAACCATTTCTCTATCCACGTCAATACATTACCCCCAATGCCATGCGCTCTAATTTTTCACACTAATCTCCGTACGGACCTGGGGAGGCAGGAATTTCTGGGCCATGGACTATGTACAGCAGACACCTCAAAGCGCTCGAGAAGTACCATCAAAACAGAGAATGCTGGAAATCTCAGCGGGTCGGGCAGCATCTGTGGCGAGAAAAACAGAGTTAATGTTTCGGGTCGATGACCCTTCGTCAGAACATTTGTACAGTGAAGTCGGTTGTACCAAACCGCTATGACAAAGTCAGCACTGTGGGAGCACCTTCACCACACGGACTGCAGCGGTTCAAGAAGGCGGCTCACCACCACCTTCTCAAGGGGCAGTTAAGGATGGGCAATAAATGCCGGCCTTGCCAGCGACGCCCACATCCCATGAACAAATAATTTAAAAACATTTCAGAGGGCAGTTAAGAGTTAATCAACGTATCGGCCAGACCAGCAGATATCCTTCCCTAAAGGATGTTAGCGAATCAAATGGGTTTTTTATGACACATTTTTAATTCCAGATTTATTTAATTAGCTGAATTTAAATTCCCCGGCTGCCGTGGTGGGATTTGAACTCGGGTTTCCGGATCATCAGTCCAGGCCGCTGGATTATTGGCCCAGTAACATAACCACTGGACCCTTGTCTGATGAAACCTCTAGCAATACGTCCAACCAGTGTTGGTGAGCCAGCAGCGTGGGGGCCCCGCCCTGCGTGAGAACACCACCGGCAGGCCGGGGCCATAAAAGGAGCGGCGAGCGGCCCTGGGAGCAGCGTGGAGGCACACTACTCCAGGGTGTTGCGTGAGCTGCGACGGCAGCGAAGAGTGACGTCATCAAGGTCCAGGTCGGTGATTGGAGCGTGGGCAGGTACAGCAGGAGCAGGGAGAGACTGTGGAGGGATGTGACCGGGGCCCAGGGGAGGTGTGAGTTCAAGGCCAGGGGCCCAGGGGCAGCACGGGCCCAGCCCACACTGCGATATGTGCGCGCACTAAGTCCGTGCAGCAGAGCTGGTCTCCAGTCGTCCTGGTTAACCCTCGCCACTGGACCAAGACCTAGCTCTGTCAAGCCCCGTGTGGTGGCTGGTGTGCAACGGTCACCCCACGTTAAAAAAATCCACCCACAGGCATCGTCCACCCTTCAGGATGTAGTTCGGGATCTGCAATATTAGGTCCTTCATTGAAACACCTGTGAACTCATCCCATTATCGGCGTGGGTGCAAGTCATCCTCGATACGAGGGGCCGCCGATGATGATGATGTTGGTGACCCAGCAGACAGAGCACAGTTGGAGCACTGTGTCTGGTTCGGGTCACTAACACATTCACACTCTGGACACAGCTCGGGGAACTGCACAACTCTGATGCCTCACATCGCGTCACGAGTTAAAATCGGAACAACTTGGGATTTTCAGCTTTGAAAGGAGTTGGCTGAGAGAGAGCGAACTAGACATGGGGTAGTAAATGGGATGGTAAAGGTATTTCCAGAACTCCTCAAGGGATGAGGGACTTCAGTTACGCGGAGAGACTGGAGAAGCTGGGGTTGTTCTCCTCGGAGCAGAGAAGGTTAAAGGGGCGATTTAACATTATGAAGGGGTTTGATCGAAATAAGGAGAAAAGTTTCCAGAGGTCACAGATTTAAGAGAATTGGCAAAAGAAGCAGAGGCGAGAATACCAGTGATTGGCAGGGCGATGAGTGAGGTCAGTCTTGGACACCAATGTAAACTAATGTCAGCTGTGGCTCAGTGGGTAGCACCCTCGCCTGAGTCAGAAGGTGTGGGCTCAAGTCCCACTCCAGAGACTTGAGCACAAAAATCGAGGCTGACTCTCTGGTACAGAACCGAGGGAGTGCCGCACTGTCGGCGGGACAGTACTGAGGGAGTGCTGCACTGTCGGAGGGACAGTACTGAGGGAGTGCTGCACTGTCGGAGGGGCAGTATTGAGGGAGTGCTGCACTGTCGGAGGGGCAGTACTGAGGGAGTGCCGCACTGTCGGAGGGGCAGTACTGAGGGAGTGCTGCACTGTCGGAGGGGCAGTACTGAGGGAGTGCCGCACTGTCGGAGGGGCAGTACTGAGGGAGTGCCGCATTGTCGGAGGGGCAGTATTGAGGGAGTGCTGCACTGTCGGAGGGGCAGTACTGAGGGAGTGCTGCACTGTCAGAGGGGCAATACTGAGGGAGTGCTGCACTGTCGGAAGGGCAGTATTGAGGGAGTGCTGCACTGTCGGAGGGGCAGTATTGAGGGAGTGCTGCACTGTCGGAGGGGCAGTATTGAGGGAGTGCTGCACTGTCGGAGGGGCAGTACTGAGGGAGTGCTGCACTGTCGGAGGGGCAGTACTGAGGGAGCTCCGCACTGTCGGAGGGGCAGTACTGAGGGAGAGCTGCACTGTCGGAGGGGCAGTACTGAGGGAGTGCTGCACTGTCGGAGGGGCAGTACTGAGGGAGTGCTGCACTGTCGGATGCACCATCTTTCGGATGAGACCTTAAACCTTGGGATGTCCCAAAGTGCCTTACGGCCAATGAAGTACTTTTTGAAGTGTTGTTCACACTGTTGTAATGTAGCAAATGGGGCAACCTAACAGCACTGCAATAATGACCAGGGATAAATTGAGGGATAAATATTGGTCCCAGAACACCGGGGAGAACCTCCCTGCTCTTCTTCAAAAGACTGCCATGGGACCTTTTATGACCACCTGAGAGAACAGACGGGGCCTCGGTTTAACGTCTCATCCGAAAGACCGCACCTCCGACTGTGCGGCGCTCCCTCAGTACTGCCCCTCCGACAGTGCGGCGCTCCCTCAGTACTGCCCCTCCGCCAGTGCGGCGTTCCCTCAGCACTGCCCCTCCGACAGTGCGGCGCTCCCTCAATACTGCCCCTCCGCCAGTGCGGCGTTCCCTCAGCACTGCCCCTCCAACAGTGCGGCGCTCCCTCAAGACTGCCCCTCTGACAGTGCGGCGCTCCCTCAATACTGCCCCTCCGCCAGTGCGACGCTCCCTCAGTACTGCCCCTCTGACAGTGCGGCACTCCCTCAGCACTACCCCTCCGACAGTGCAGCACTCCCTCAGTACTGCCCCTCCGACAGTGCGGCACTCCCTCAGTACTGCCCCTCCGACAGTGCGGCGCTCCCTCAATACTGCCCCTCCGCCAGTGCGGCGTTCCCTCAGCACTGCCCCTCCGACAGTGCGGCGCTCCCTCAATACTGCCCCTCTGACAGTGCGGCACTCCCTCAATACTGCCCCTCCGCCAGTGCGACGCTCCCTCAGTACTGCCCCTCTGACAGTGCGGCACTCCCTCAGCACTACCCCTCCGACAGTGCAGCACTCCCTCAGCACTACCCCTCCGACAGTGCAGCACTCCCTCAGTACTGCCCCTCCGATAGTGCGGCACTCCCTCAGCACTGTCCCTCCGACAGTGCGGCGCTCCCTCAGCACTGCCCCTCCGACAGTGCGGCGCTCCCTCAGTACTGCCCCTCAGACAGTGCGGCGCTCCCTCAGTACTGCCCCTCCGACAGTGCGGCGCTCCCTCAGTACTGCCCCTCCGACAGTGCGGCGCTCCCTCAGTACTGCCCCTCCGACAGTGCGGCGCTCCCTCAGCACTGCCCCTCCGACAGTGCGGCGCTCCCTCAGCACTGCCCCTCCGACAGTGCGGCGCTCCCTCAGTACTGCCCCTCCGACAGTGCGGCGCTCCCTCAGTACTGCCCCTCCGACAGTGCGGCGCTCCCTCAGTACTGCACTGGGAGCGTCAGCCTAGATTTTTATGTTCAAGTCCCTGGAGTGGGACTTGAACCCACAACCTTCAGACCTAAATGCGAGAGTGCGGCCCACTGAGCCCCAGTTGTCACTGCATAGATGCAGAGAAGATGTTTCCACTTGTGGGCGAGACCAGAAATAAGGGCCATAAATATAAGATCATCACTGATGAATCCAATAACCTCAGGACGTTCCAAAGCACTTTACAGCCAATGAAGTACTTTTGGAGTGCAGTCACTGTTGTAATGTAGGGAACACGACAGTCAAGTTGTGCACAGCAAGCTCCCACACACAGCAATGCGATAATGACCAGGTATTCCGTCTTTTGTGATGTTTTGGGGAATTCAGGAGAAACTTCTTCACCCAGAGAGCGGTGAGAATGTGGAACTCACTGCCACAGGGAGTGGTTGAGGCGAATAGTATCGATGCATTTAAGGGGAAGCTGGGTTTTTAAAAACGAATTCCCGAGATGTGGGCGTCGCTGACAAGGCCGGCATTTATTGCCCATCCCTAATTGTCCCTTGGTGGTGGTGAGCTGCTTTCTTGAACCGCTCCAGTAAACGCATGGGCGAGAAAGAAATAGAAGGATATCCCAGAGGCTGGCGTGGTTCATAAACACCAGCATGGACCTGCTGCAGGTACAGCAAGTGATCAGGAAGGCCAATGGAACCTTGGCCTTTATTACAAAGGGGGATGGAGTATAAAAGCAGGGAAGTCTTGCTACAGTTATACAGGGTATTGGTGAGGCCACACCTGGAATACTGCGTGCAGTTTTGGTTTCCGTTTTTACGAGACTAGGGCCCAAGTTTCCACATGATTTGCGCCTGATTTTTTCGGAGCAACTGGTGGAGAACGGACTATCTTAGAAATCGCAATTCTCCACATTTTTTTTTCTGCAGCTTTAGTCAGGTAGAACAGTTCTACTTTGGAAGAGAATTTTTTCTTCAAAAGGGGGCGTGTCCGGCCACTGACGCCTGATTTGAAAGTTTCCACAGTGAAAATGTACTCCAAACTAAAGTAGAATGGAGCAAGTGAAGATTTCTGTCGAACTGAAAAAACCTGTTCTACACATTAAAAAATCAGGCGCAGGTTACAAATTAGGCGTCCAGAACGAGGTGGGGGGAAGGGAACTCATTAAATTCTATAATAAATCCTTATTTATACTTCTACAAATATTATACAACTAAATCCAACCTGAATAAACATTTATAAGCAAAGAAAAGATTAAATAAACCATCTTCCTACCTGTGTGAAAGTGCTTCAGGCAGGGAGAATGGTGCAGTCAGCCTGAGGCGCCCGTTCTTTCCCGCGGGGGGGGGGTAGGAGGCACCCGTTCTTCCCGCGGGGGGGGGGAGGGGGAAGGGAGAGGAGGCGCCCATTCTTTCCCGCGGGGGGGGGTAGGAGGCACCCGTTCTTCCCCCGGGGGGGGGGAGGGGAGAGGAGGCGCCCGTTCTTCCCCCGGGGGGGGGGGAGGGGAGAGGAGGCGCCCGTTCTTTCCCGCGGGGGGGGGTGGTGGAGGCGCCCGTTCTTTCCCGCGGGGGGGGGGTGGGGGAAGGGAGAGGAGGCGCCCATTCTTTCCCGCGGGGGGGGGTAGGAGGCACCCGTTCTTCCCGCGGGGGGTGGTGGAGGCGCCCGTTCTTTCCCGCGGGGGGGGGGGGGTGGAGGCGCCCGTTCTTCCCCCGGGGGGGTGAGGGGGCGGAGACAGTGAGAAGGCTGCACGTGCTGATGTGCTGATGGCAATGTGCTTTTATTAAAAAAATGTTCAAAAATTAAGCAGCTCCAAAGAACGACAAAAATGGCCGAGTGCCAATGTTTTTTTCACACTGAGCATGCACGAACGCTCCAACGCGCACGCGCAGCGTTGCCGGCAGGAAAAAAACTAATTTAAATAGTACCCGCCCCCTCCCACTTACAAAATCGGCGCGAGTGTAGGCTCCGCCCCCCTGGGCGCCGCGCCAAACAGACAAGGAGCTGCAGAGCGCTCCAGAATCCCGAGTTTTTTTTAGGCGCCGTTTTAGGCGCGAAAAACGGGCGCCCAGCTCGGAGGGGCGCCCGTTTTTTATCGTGTGGAAACTTGGGCCCTATATACTTGCTTTGGAGGCAGTTCAGAGAAGGTTCACTCGGTTGATTCCGGGGATGAGGGGGTTGACTTATGAGGAAAGTTTGAGTAGGTTGGGCCTCTACTCATTGGAATTCAGAAGAATGAGAGGTGATCTTATCGAAATGTATAAGATTATGGGGGGGCTTGACAAGGTGGATGCAGAGAGGATGATTCCACTGATGGGGGAGACTAGAACTAGGGGGCATGATCTTAGAATAAGGGGCCGTCCATTTAAAACTGAGATGAGGAGGAATTTCTTCTCTCAGAGGTTTGTAAATCTGTGGAATTCGCTGCCTCAGAGAGCTGTGGAAGCCGGGACATTGAATATATTTAAGACGGAGATAGACAGTTTCTTAACCGATAAGGGAATAAGGGATTATCATCATCATAGTCAGTCCCTCGGAATCGAGGAAGATCTGCTTCCACTCTTAAAATGAGTCCTTAGGTGGCTGAACAGTCCAATATGAGAGCGACAGGGGGGACAGATAGTCGTTGAGGGAAGGGGAGGGTGAGACTGGTTTGCCGCACGCTCCTTCCGCTGCCTGCACTTGCTTTCTGCATGCTCTCGGCGACGAGACTCGAGGTGCTCAGCGCCCTCCCGGATGCACTTCCTCCACTTAGGGCGGTCTTTGGCCAGGGACTCCCAGGTGTCGGTGGGGATGTTGCATTTTATCAGGGAGGCTTTGAGGGTGTCGTTGAAACGTTTCCTCTTCCCACCATTGGCTCGTTTACTGTGAAGAAGTTCCGAGTAGAGTGCTTGCTTTGGGAGTCTTGTGTCGGGCATGCGAACAATGTGGCCTGCCCAGTGGAGCTGGTCGAGTGTGGTCAGTGCTTCGATGCTGGGGATGTTGGCCTGGTTGAGGACGCTAACGTTGGTGCATCTGTCCTCCCAGGGGATTTGTAGGATCTTGCGGAGACATCGTTGGTGGTATTTCTCCAGAGATTTGAGGTGTCTCCTGCACATAGTCCATGTCTCTGAGCCATATAGGAGGGCGGGTATCACTACAGCACAGACGAGGAAGGGTTAAAAGCTGGGATTTCTATGTAAGGCTGAATTCCACGCCACCTGTTTACCCAATGAGCTGTCAAGAGCGCCGAAGAAACTTCTGGAATCAGCAGCACATTTTAATATGACGCTTGTCTCCGCGTCACTGATAAGCCGGGGTGTCTTTGGAGCAGAGATACTTCTGACACAGCCGTGCTTATGGCACAGTTCTGGTTGCCACAGTACACACAGGGTATTGCAGCTATTGAAAGGACACAGAGGAGAGTGAGCGGACTGATCGAGGAGACGGAAGCAGGCCCGGCCTTTTGGGGACATGAAGCCCTGGGTCAACCTGCATTTTGCCAGCCTTTCTTCGAGTTTAAAAGTCTGCAGTCCTAACTCGCACCCAGTCCCGCTCACCCATCACCCCACTGTGCTCACTGCCCCGTGTCCTAACTCGCACCCAGTCCCTCTCACCCATAACCCCCTGTGCTCACTGCCCCGTGTCCTAACTCACACCAAGTCCCATTCACCCATCACCCCCTGTGCTCACTGCCCTGTGTCCTAACTCACACCAAGTCTCGCTCACCCATCACCCCCTGTGCTCTCTGCCCCGTGTCCTAACTCGCACCCAGTCCCTCTCACCCATCACCCCACTGTGCTCACTGCCCCGTGTCCTAACTCGCACCCAGTCCCTCTCACCCATCACCCCCTGTGCTCACTGCCCCGTGTCATAACTCACACCAAGTCCCACTCACCCATCACCCCCCGTGCTCGCTGCCCTGTGTCCTAACTCACACCAAGTCTCGCTCACCCATCACCCCCTGTGCTCTCTGCCCCGTGTCCTAACTCGCACCCAGTCCCTCTCACCCATCACCCCCTGTGCTCACTGCCCCGTGTCCTAACTCACACCAAGTCCTGCTCACCCATCACCCCCTGTGCTCGCTGCCCTGTGTCCTAACTCGCACCAAGTCCCGCTCACCCATCGCCCCCTGTGCTCACTGCCCCGTGTCCTAACTCACACCCAGTCCCTCTCACCCATCACCCCCTGTGCTCACTGCCCCGTGTCCTAACTCGCACCAAGTCACCCATCATCCCCTGTGCTCGCTGCCCCGTGTCCTAACTCACACCAAGTCCTGCTCACCCATCACCCCCTGTGCTCGCTGCCCCATGTCCTAACTCACACTGAGTCCCATTCACCCATCACTCCATGTGCCCCATGTCCTAACTCGCACCGAGTCCCGCTCACCCATCACCCACTGTGCTCGTTGCCCTGTGTCCTAACTCACACCAAGTCCCGCTCACACATCACCCCCTGTGCTCGCTGTCCCGTGTCCTAACTCGCACCGAGTCCCTCTCACCCATCACCTCCTGTGCTCACTGCCCCGTGTCCTAACTCGCACCCAGTCCCGCTCACCCATCATCCCCTGTGTTCACTGTCCCATGTAACTCGCACCGAGTCCCGCTCACCCATCACCCACTGTGCTCGTTGCCCTGTGTCCTACCTCACACCAAGTCCCGCTCACACATCACCCCCTGTGCTCGTTGCCCTGTGTCCTAACTCGCACCAAGTCCTGCTCATCCATCACCCCCTGTGCTCGCTGCCCCGTGTCCTAACTCACACCAAGTCCTGCTCACCCATCACCCCCTGTGCTCACTGCCCCATGTCCTAACTCACACTGAGTCCCATTCACACATCACTCCATGTGCCCCGTGTCCTAACTCGCACCGAGTCCCGCTCACCCATCACCCCCTGTGCTCGCTGCCCCGTGTCCTAACTCGCACCGAGTCCCGCTCACCCATCACCCCCTGTGCTCGCTGCCCCGTGTCCTAACTCGCACCGAGTCCCACTCACCCATCACCCCCTGTGCTCGCTGCCCCATGTCCTAACTTGCACTGAGTCCCATTCACCCATCACTCTGTGTGCCCCGGGTCCTAACTCGCACCGAGTCCCGCTCACCCATCACCCCCTGTGCTCTGTATCGGGACCCTCGCCCCCGATACAGGCACGGTTAATGGTATCCTGACCCTCGCCCCCGATACAGGCACGGTTATCAGAACCTGACCCTCACCCCCGATACAGGCACGGTTATCGGGATCCTGACCCTCGCCCCCGATACAGGTACATAGAAACATAGAAACATAGAAAATAGGTGCAGGAGTAGGCCATTCGGCCCTTCTAGCCTGCACCGCCATTCAATGAGTTCATGGCTGAACATGCAACTTCAGTACACCATTCCTGCTTTCTCACCATACCCCTTGATCCCCCTAGTAGTAAGGACTTCATCTAACTCCTTTTTGAATATATTTAGTGAATTGGCCTCAACAACTTTCTGTGGTAGAGAATTCCACAGGTTCACCACTCTCTGGGTGAAGAAATTCCTCCTCATCTCGGTCCTAAATGGCTTCCCCCTTATCCTTAGACTGTGTCCCCTGGTTCTGGACTTCCCCAACATTGGGAACATTCTTCCTGCATCTAACCTGTCTAACCCCGTCAGAATTTTAAACGTTTCTATGAGGTCCCCTCTCATTCTTCTGAACTCCAGTGAATACAAGCCCAGTTGATCCAGTCTTTCTTGATAGGTCAGTCCCGCCATCCCGGGAATCAGTCTGGTGAACCTTCGCTGCACTCCCTCAATAGCAAGAATGTCCTTCCTCAGGTTAGGAGACCAAAACTGTACACAATACTCCAGGTGTGGCCTCACCAAGGCCCTGTACAATTGTAGCAACACCTCCCTGCCCTTGTACTCAAATCCCCTCGCTATGAAGGCCAACATGCCATTTGCTTTCTTAACCGCCTGCTGCACCTGCATGCCAACCTTCAATGACTGATGTACCATGACACCCAGGTCTCGTTGCACCTCTCCTTTTCCTAATCTGTCACCATTCAGATAATAGTCTGTCTCTCTGTTTTTACCACCAAAGTGGATAACCTCACATTTATCCACATTATACTTCATCTGCCATGCATTTGCCCACTCACCTAACCTATCCAAGTCGCTCTGCAGCCTCATAGAATCCTCCTTGCAGCTCACACTGCCACCCAACTTAGTGTCATCCGCAAATTTGGAGATACTACATTTAATCCCCTCGTCTAAATCATTAATGTACAGTGTAAACAGCTGGGGCCCCAGCACAGAACCTTGCGGTACCCCACTAGTCACTGCCTGCCATTCTGAAAAGTCCCCATTTACTCCTACTCTTTGCTTCCTGTCTGACAACCAGTTCTCAATCCATGTCAGCACACTACCCCCAATCCCATGTGCTTTAACTTTGCACATTAATCTCTTGTGTGGGACCTTGTCGAAAGCCTTCTGAAAGTCCAAATATACCACATCGACTGGTTCTCCCTTGTCCACTCTACTGGAAACATCCTCAAAAAATTCCAGAAGATTTGTCAAGCATGATTTCCCTTTCACAAATCCATGCTGACTTGGACCTATCATATTACCTCTTTCCAAATGCACTGCGATCACATCCTTAATAATTGATTCCATCATTTTACCCACTACCGATGTCAGGCTGACCGGTCTGTAATTCCCTGTTTTCTCTCTCCCTCCTTTTTTAAAAAGTGGGGTTACATTGGCTACCCTCCACTCCATAGGAACTGATCCAGAGTCAATGGAATGTTGGAAAATGACTGTCAATGCATCCACTATTTCCAAGGCCACCTCCTTAAGTACTCTGGGATGCAGTCCATCAGGCCCTGGGGATTTATCGGCCTTCAATCCCATCAATTTCCCCAACACAATTTCCCGACTAATAAGGATTTCCCTCAGTTCCTCCTCCTTACTAGACCCTCCGACCCCTTTTATATCCGGAAGGTTGTTTGTGTCCTCCTCAGTGAATACCGAACCAAAGTACTTGTTCAATTGGTCCGCCATTTCTTTGTTCCCCGTTATGACTTCCCCTGATTCTGACTGCAGGGGACCTACGTTTGTCTTTACTAACCTTTTTCTCTTTACATATCTAGAGAAACTTTTGCAATCCGTCTTAATGTTCCCTGCAAGCTTCTTCTCGTACTCCATTTTCCCTGCCCTAATCAAACCCTTTGTCCTCCTCTGCTGAGTTCTAAATTTCTCCCAGTCCCCGGGTTCTCTGCTATTTCTGGCCAATTTGTATGCCACTTCCTTGGCTTTAATGCTATCCCTGATTTCCCTTGATAGCCACGGTTGAGCCACCTTCCCTTTTTTATTTTTACGACAGACAGGAATGTACAATTGTTGTACTTCATCCATGCGGTCTCTAAATGTCTGCCATTGCCCATCCACAGTCAACCCCTTCAGTATCATTCGCCAATCTATCCTAGCCAATTCACGCCTCATACCTTCAAAGTTACCCTTCTTTAAGTTCTGGACCATGGTCTCTGAATTAACTGTTTCATTCTCCATCCTAATGCAGAATTCCACCATATTATGGTCACTCTTCCCCAAGGGGCCTCGCACAACGAGATTGCTAATTAATCCTCTCTCATTACACAACACCCAGTCTAAGATGGCCTCCCCCCTAGTTGGTTCCTCGACATATTGGTCTAAAAAACCATCCCTTATGCACTCCAGGAAATCCTCCTCTACCGTATTGCTTCCAGTTTGGTTAACCCAATCTATGTGCATATTAAAGTCACCCATTATAACTGCTGCACCTTTATTGCACGCACCCCTAATTTCATGTTTGATGCCCTCCCCAACATCACTACTACTGTTTGGAGGTCTGTACACAACTCCCACTAACGTTTTTTGTCCTTTGGTATTCTGCAGCTCTACCCATATAGATTCCACATCATCCAAGCTAATGTCCTTCCGAACTATTGCCTTAATTTGCTCCTTAACCAGCAATGCTACCCCACCTCCTTTTCCTTTTATTCTATCTTTCCTGAATGTTGAATACCCCTGGATGTTGAGTTCCCAGCCCTGATCATCCTGGAGCCACGTCTCCGTAATCCCAATCACATCATATTTGTTAACATTTATTTGCACAGTTAATTCATCCACTTTATTGCGGATACTCCTTGCATTAAGACACAAAGCCTTCAGGCTTGTTCTTTTAACACCCTTTGTCCTTTTAGAATTTTGCTGTACAGTGGCCCTTTTTGTTCTTTGCCTTGGGTTTCTCTGCCCTCCACTTTTCCTCATCTCCTTTCTGTCTTTTGCTTTTGCCTCCTTTTTGTTTCCCTCTGTCTCCCTGCATTGGTTCCCATCCCCCTGTACGGTTAATGGTATCCTGACCCTCGCCCCCGATACAGGCACGGTTATCGGGATCCTGACCCTCGCCCCCGATACAGGCACGGTTAATGGTATCCTGACCCTCGCCCCCGATACAGGCACTGTTAATGGTATCCTCACCCTCGCCCCCGATACAGGCACCGTTAATGGGATCCTGACTCTCGCCCCCGATACAGGCACGGTTAATGGTATCCTGACCCTCGCCCCCGATACAGGCACTGTTATCAGAACCTGACCCTCGCCCCCGATACAGGCACTGTTATCAGAACCTGACCCTCGCCCCCGATACAGGCACGGTTATCGGGATCCTGACCCTCGCCCCCGATACAGGCACGGTTATCGGGATCCTGACCCTCGCCCCCGATACAGGCACGGTTATCGGGATCCTGACCCTCGCCCCCGATACAGGCACGGTTATCGGGATCCTGACCCTCGCCCCCGATACAGGCACGGTTATCGGGATCCTGACCCTCGCCCCCGATACAGGCACGGTTATCGGGATCCTGACCCTCGCCCCCGATACAGGGACGGTTATCAGAACCTGACCCTCGCCCCCGATACAGGCACAGTTATCAGAACCTGACCCTCGCCCCCGATACAGGCACGGTTATCGGGATCCTGACCCTCGCCCCCGATACAGGCACGGTTATCGGGATCCTGACCCTCGCCCCCGATACAGGCACGGTTATCGGGATCCTAACCCTCGCCCCCGATACAGGCACAGTTATCGGGATCCTGACCCTCTCCCCCGATACAGGCACAGTTAATGGGATCCTGACCCTCGCCCCCGATACAGGCACTGTTAATGGGATCCTGACCCTCGCCCCCGATACAGGCACGCTTAGCGGGACCCTGAGCGCGATCCATCACCCCCAGTACTCAATACCCTGAGTGTTATCCATGTGTGTGGTGACTTGCTCTTGAGACTTGAAGTTTTCTCTTTATGAGGAGCACTGCAGTCCATTGGAAGCAGACTTTGGAGATGGCCAAGCTCTCAGCCTGCTCCGCCATTCAATAAGATCATAGCTAATCTTTGACCTCAGCTCCACTTTCCCGCCCGATCCCCAAATCCCTCGATTCCCCGAGAGTTCAAAAATCTATCGATCTCTGGCTTGAATATACTCAATGACCCAGCATCCACAGCCCTCTGGGGCAGAGAATTCCAAAGATTCACCACCCTCTGAGTGAAGAAATTTTTCCTCATCTGTCCTAAATGGCCGACCCCTTATCCTGAGACTGTGACCCCTGGTTCTAGACTCCCCAGCCCAGGGGGAAACATCCTCTCAGCATCTACCCTGTCAATCCCCCTCAGAATCTTATTTTTTTGCAATGAGATCACCTCTCATTGTTCTAAACTCTAGTCTACTCAATCTCTGTTCATCGGGCAATCACCCCATCCCAGGAATCAGTCTGGTGAACCTTAGTATTGATTCATGTAGATGCAAATTCAATAGATTTCTTTCAGACAATAACATTTTGGGATACAGTATCGGAGTAATTTGAGACGTGACATGTGGTGAGTGTAGCGAGCTTGGGAGGAACAGGGGACTTTGGACTTATGGATCCTAAAGCTCTCTGCAATGTATTTGCCTCATGGGTTCTTTGCTTAAGAATTCATGGCAACACATTGCTATTAAGAACTAGTTGGTTTATTAGCAAAAGGTTTAACAATCACACTACACATTATCGGTTCATCCACCAGACTCACAACCACCTGCCTCATCGTGGATCCTCCGAACCCAACTGGCTGGTGTTTTATTGAGTCTTTTGAACATCACGTGACTGGCTAAGCCACTCCCAACTCAACAGCTCTACAACTATTTTGGTACAAATTTTCATTCAAGTGCCCCCTTGTTTTTCTGAGGGCACCAAAAACACAAATTAACAATTGAACATAAAGGGAGCCTTTGTCAAATCAAATCAAATTAAAATTCTGTTCCAGGTTGAAATGATGCACTCCAGTCCCTCCGGCGCCCACCTCTCGCGGAAGGCCGAGAGCGTACCGGTGGACACCACGTGCTCCATCTCCAGGGACACCCTGGACCGGATGTAAGAGCGGAAGAGAGGCAGGCAGTCGGGCTGAACGACCCCCTCGACCGCCCGCTGCCTGAACCGGCTGATGACCCCCTTGGCCATGCCCAGGAGCAGTCCTACAAGGAGACCCTCCGACCTGCCCGCTCCCCTCCGCACAGGGTGCCCAAAGATCAGGAGCGTGGGACTGAAGTGCAACCAGAAATTGAGGAGCTGCCCCTTCAGATATTGGAACAGGGATTGCAACCTCGCACATTGAACATAGACGTGGAACACGGACTCCTCCAGACCGCAGAAATTGCAGGCGGCCTGGGAGTCCGTGAACCGATTAAATAACCGATCGCACAGGACTGCTCCGTGCACCACCCTCCAGGTCAAGTCCCCAATAAATAGAGGGGGGACTTCCGCATAGAGAGCCCTCCATTGGGGACCCCCACCTCCTCCGGAGGGCAAGATGGTGCGCCATGATGTGTCCGGACGGCAGACGAGGATGGAAAGGTGGAGAGTGTGCAGGAGCAGCCCGTACAGGAAACCCCTCCGCGCGGAACTGAAAGGCATGGAGGGGATTTCCCCGAGGAGGCTCAAGTTGTGAGGCGCCGGCTCCCGGGGGAGGTTCCGGGATTTGGCGCCGATGAGGAATTCCGTCCGGACGGGGGTCAGTTCGGACGGGATCTCCCCACGTGCTTGAGCCTCCTCGCCACACCTAACGGGGTCAGGGCCCAGAGCTGTTTTTAGCGACTCGATGGCATCGGCCGCGCGGCGGACATCGGCCCAGGGCAGGCGCCGTGCCAGCTTGTCTGGCGCCGTCCAGCCCGCTCCTCCGCCATCGAGCAGGTCCCTGACCCTGGTTCAACAGCTCCACAAACCTGTGAGCATACATTACACCACTGGCGGGCTTCCTCGCCGCATATCTGGATATCTGTAAACTTGGGCGGTGTCTGTGGAGAGAGAAAGAGAATTGACGTTTCATCCAGTTCTGATAAAGGGTCGTTGACCGGAAGCGTTGGCTGGGTTTCCCTCTCCGCGGAAGCAGTCTGACCCGCTGAGCGTTTCCAAGAATTTTCTGTCATTATTTAAAATTTTCGCAACTGTTTGATTCCGCGAGTAATGAGAGCTCGTTCTAGACACACCCTCACTCACTCATGCAATGGTTTCACACAACACTATTGCGAGACACTTGTTTCACAGTGAAGGCGGTAAACCCTTGCCCACCTTTTGCCGGCCTTGCTTTGCGGGTCAGACGTTGCAGCCCAGGTCAGTGTCGTCTTGGTTAAGTGTCAGTCCTACGGCACAGAGAGGCCCCTCTTACACTCTCGCGTTCAAATCGGGAGCTTTCCCCAAACCTATTTCACCATCCGATCTCTAGGGGGTGCACTAAGGTACACGGGAATTGCACCCAAATAGTCCGAGGTCCATCTCCTTCACTTTCTCCCACCCTGGTCATCGCATGATCCAACGATAATGGGAATTGTTGACCCATCGTAACAATCAACCTATTGATTAGTTATATGTACAGCCCAGAAACAGGCCATTGGGCCCCAGCGCTCCGTGCCGGGGTTTATGCTCCACACCAGCCCCCTCCCACCCCTCTCCATCTCACCCCATCACCATATCCCTCTATTCCTTTCTCCCCCATGTGTTTATCCAGCTTCCCCTTAAATGCATCGATACTATTCACCTCAACCCTTCCCTGTGGCAGCGAGTTCCACATTCTGCCAACCTGCGCACAGGAAACTCACACAAACAGCAATGTGATAATGACCAGATAATCTGTTTTTGTTATGAAGATTGAGGGATAAATATTGGCCAGG
Source organism: Pristiophorus japonicus (assembly GCF_044704955.1). NCBI lineage: Eukaryota > Metazoa > Chordata > Chondrichthyes > Pristiophoridae > Pristiophorus > Pristiophorus japonicus. Next base: position 219,363,982 of record NC_091986.1, on the reverse strand, counting down.
ACACCAGGGAGAACTCCCACCCACCCCATTCTACTTCAAAATAGTGCCATGGGATCTTTTAAGTCCACCTGAGAGCAGACGGAGCCTTAATTTAACGTCTCATCCGAGAGACGGCACCTCCGACAGTGCGGCGCTCCCTCAGTACTGCCCCTCTGACAGTGCGGCGCTCCCTCAGTACTGCCCCTCCCTCAGTACCGCCCCTCCGACAGTGCGGCGCTCCCTCAGCACTGCCCCTCTGACAGTGCGGCGCTCCCTCAGTACTGCCCCTCCCTCAGTACTGCCCCTCCGACAGTGCAGCGCTCCCTCAGTACTGCCCCTCCCTCAGTACTGCCCCTCCGACAGTGCGGCGCTCCCTCAGTACTGCCCCTCCGACAGTGCGGCGCTCCCTCAGTATTGCCCCTCCCTCAGTACTGCCCCTCCGACAGTGCAGCACTCTTTCAGGACTGCCCCTCCAACAGTGCGGCGCTCCCTCAGTACTGCCCCTCCCTCAGTACTGCCCCTCCGACAGTGCGGCGTTCCCTCAGTACTGCCCCTCCGGCAGTGCGGCGCTCCCTCAGTACTGCCCCTCCGGCAGTGCGGCGCTCCCTCAGTACGGCCCCTCCGGCAGTGCGGCGCTCCCTCAGTACTGCCCCTCCGACAGTGCGGCGCTCCCTCAGTACTGCCCCTCCGACAGTGCGGCGCTCCCTCAGTACTGACCCTCCGACAGTGCGGCGCTCCCTCAGTACTGCCCCTCCGACAGTGCTGAGCTCCCTCAGTACTGCCCCTCCGACAGTGCGGCGCTCCCTCAGTACTGCCCCTCCGACAGTGCGGCGCTCCCTCAGTGCTCCGCTCCGGTGCCCCGCTGGGCAGGCCACACTGTTCGCATGCCAGACACGAGACTCCCAAAGCAAGCGCTCTACTCGGAACTACTTCACGGCAAACGAGCCAAAGGTGGGCAGAGGAAACGTTACAGGGACACCCTCAAAGCCTCTCTGATAAAGTGCAACATCCCCACTGACACCTGGGAGTCCCTGGCCAAAGACCGCCCTAAGTGGAGGAAGTGCATCCGGGAGGGTGCTGAGCACCTCGAGTCTCGTCGCCGAGAGCATGCAGAAATCAAGCGCAGGCAGCGGAAGGAGCGTGCGGCAAACCAGTCTCACCCACCCTTTCCTTCAACCACTGTCTGTCCCACCTGTGACAGAGACTGTAATTCCCGTATTGGACTGTTTAGTCACCTGAGAACTCACTTTTAGAGCGGAAGCAAGTCTTCCTCAATTCCGAGGGACTGCCTGTGATGAAGATGCTCCCTCAGTACTGCCCCTCCGACAGGACAACACTCCGTCAGAACTGCCCCTCCGATAGTACTGCCCCTCCCCAAGACCACTTACTTCCACCTCTGTAACATCGCCCGTCTCCGCCCCTGCCTCAGTTCATCCGCTGCTGAAACCCTCATCCATGACTTTGTTACCTCTAGACTCGACTATTCCACTGCTCTCTTGGCCAGCCACCCAATCCTCCGTACCTCATCTAAAACTCTTCTGCCCGTGTCCGAACTCACACCCTGTGCTCTATATTGTCGAATCCTTTTACCATTTTAAACACCTCAATCAGATCACCTTGCAATCTTCTAAACTCCAGGGACTACCATTGGACAAGTTTATACAACTTATCCTCATAATTTAACCCTCTAAACCCCAGTCTTTAGGAGCAACTGGCTTTGCAGACAAGTCGCCCAGTCCCAGCTCCGATCTGTGTTGCCTCAGTCAGGGCAGGGGCGTTCAGTTCCTGCAGTTGGACACAAAGTGCCTCTGGACTATAGTGAGGATAAATTGTGCCAAGATTCTTCCCCGATCACCTAATAAATGGTTACTGGAGCCTGGGACCAGGCTGGGCTGTGATGAACACACCTCCCACAGTTGAAGAGCCAGCTGCCGTGCGCCATTTAGGTTCACAGCCATGGAAGGTTCACTTGGGTAAGGCACCCAGGGGCAGCTGGCAAGAGCCAGTGCCGTCAAAAAGGCTGAGTAAACTCCAAATGTATTCCTTTTTTATCCCTTCCCTAACTCGCACCGAGTCCCACTCACCCATCACCCCCTGTGCTCGCTGCCCCGTGTCCTAACTCGCACCGAGTCCCACTCACCCATCACCCCCTGTGCTCACTGCCCCGTGTCCTAACTCGCACCGAGTCCCACTCACCCCTCACCCCCTGTGCTCGCTGCCCCGTGTCCTAACTCGCACTGAGTCCCACTCACCCATCACCCTCTGTGCTCGCTGCCCCGTGTCCTAACTCGCACCGAGTCCCGCTCACCCATCACCCCCTGTGCTCGCTGCCCCGTGTCCTAACTCGCACCGAGTCCCACTCACCCATCACCCCCTGTGCCCCGTGTCCTAACTCGCACCAAGTCCCGCTCACCCATCACCCCCCCTGTGCTCGCTGAGTTACATTGGCTCCCGGTTAAGCAACACCTTGATTTTAAAATTCTCATCTTCTTTTCAAATCCCTCCATGGCCTCGCCCCTCCCTATCTCTGTAATCTCCCCCAGCCCCACAAATTATAATTTAAATGAAGAAAAATTGCAAAATGCTGCATTACAAAGGGACCTGGGGGCCCTTGTGCATGAAACACAAAACGTTAGTATGCAGGTACAGCAAGTGATCAGGAAGGCAAATGGAATGTTGGCCTTTATTGCAAGGGGGATTGAGTATAAAAGCAGAGAAGTCCCGCTACAACTGTACAGGGTATTGGTGAGGCCACACCTGGAGTACTGCGTACAGTTTTGGTCTCCGTATTTAAGGAAGGATATACTTGCATTGGAGGCTGTTCAGAGAAGGTTCACTAGGTTGTTTCTGGAGATGAGGGGATTTGACTTATGAAGATAGGTTGGGACTATACACATTGGGGTTCAGAAGAATGAGAGGTGATCTTATCGAAACATACAAGATAATAAGGGGGCTCGACAAGGTGGATGCAGAGAGGATACTTCCACTCATAGGGGAAACTAAAACTAGGGGACATAGTCTCAGAATAAGGGCCACCTATTTAAAACTGAGATGAGGAGGAATTTTTTCTCTCAGAGGATTGTAAATCTGTGGAATTCTCTGCCCCAGAGAGCTGTGGAGGCTGGGTCATTGAATATATTTAAGGCAGAGATAGACAGATTTTTGAGCGATAAGGGGTAAAGGGTTTGGGGAGCGGGCGGGGAAGTGGAGCTGAGTCCATGATCAGATCAGCCATGATCTTATTGAATGGCGGAGCAGGCTCGAGGGTCCGTATGGCCATCTCCTGCTCCTATTTCTTATCATCATCGGCGGTCCCTCGAACGAGGATGACTTGCTTCCACATGAGTTCACAGATGTTTCAATGAAGGACCCGATGTTCCAGTCCTGAACTCCAGTTGAGGGGGTGGAAGATGTCTGTGCGTGGATTTTTTTAACGTGTGATGGCCGTTGCATACCAGCCACCGCCCTATTCCTATTTCTTACGGTTCTTAACCCCGCTGAGATGTCTGCGCTCCTCTAATTCTGCCCTCTTGAGCATCCTCGATTATAATCGCTCCAGCATCGGTGGTCGTGCCTTCAGCTGCCTGGGCCCCAAGCTCTGGAACTCCCTCCCTAAACCTCTCCGCCTTTAAGACACTCCTTAAAATCTACCTCTTTGACCAAACTTTTGGTCGTCTTCCCTAATCTCTCGTTATGCGGCTGGGTGTCAAATATTGTTTGATAAACGCTCCCTGCGAAGCGCCCTGGGGCCGTTTCATGACATTAAAGGCGCCGTGTAAACGCAAGTTGTTGTTGTAAATCATTGTGCATTTCATCATCATAGGCAGTCCCTCGGAATCGAGGAGGACTTGCTTCCACTCCTAAAGTGAGTTCTTTGATGGTTGAACAGCCCGATACGAGATCCACAGACCCTGCCACAGGTGGGACAGACATTCGTCGAGGGAAGGGCTGGTTTTCCGCGCGCTCCTTCCGCTGCCTGCGCTTGGCCTCTTCATGCCCTCCCGGATGCACTTTCTCCACCTCGGGCGGTCTGCGGCCAGGGTCTCCCAGGTGTCAGTGGTGATGTCACACTTTACCAGGGAGGCTTTGAGAGTGCGCATTTACCCCATATCCATTGGAGGTTTTTTTGGAGGAGTGGGCGGGCTGCGAATGTTCTACTTTGAAGGCGATGTGTACGATTCAATAAGATCATGTCTGATCCGATCATGGGCTCAGTCCCACTTCCCTGCCCGCTCCCCATAACCCTTTATTCCCTTATCGCTCAAAAATCTGTTTTTATCTCCGCCTTAAATATATTCAATGACCCAGCCTCCACAGCTCTCTGGGGCAGAGAATTCCACAGATTTACAACCCTCTGAGAGAAGAAATTCCTCCTTTAGACAGGCCAGGCGTGGTCCTGGGCGGTGAAAAAAACAATCAAGACTTGGCAATTGCGATAGAGCACGACATAGTGAGACGCAGACGGGCGTTAGGACCGCGCGGAGCTGCCAGCTCGGTGTGTCAATCAGCGTTCAGTTACGGGCGATCCCGGGGACAGAGCGGAGCGGAGTGACAGGCATTCCTTTTAAACCTGCCTGAGACACAGACAGGCTCCAGAGCCTGGACCACAGAGCTCCCCCAAATCAACAGCAACCACCCCACCTGCCCCAAACCCACTGGGACAACCTGGTATCCATCCCAACCCTCTCTTTTTGGGGGAAAAAGAGAGAAAATAGGCTTTTATTGAATTTTTTTTGTGCAAAGGTAGTTGCTTTTTGGAAGTATTGTGGGGGTAGAGAGAGAGAGAGAGAGAGACAGAGCTGCACGGTGGAGGTGGGAATTTATGTGGGGGATTTATCACTGGAATTGAAAGCAGGAGTGGTTAACAGGTGTAGGGGGAGAGGACGGAGGAACATGGCCAAAGATTCGGTGCAAGTGCCTGACGACCAGGATTTTAGTTCTTTCCGGGATGAATGTAATTCCGAGGAAGGTTGGTGCATGAAATACAACAAGCCCGGAATCACCGTGTGGACCCAGATGACGGAGGAGGAGAAAGCGTTGCATAAAATTAAGGTAAAAATAAAACTGGTGGGTGGTTATTTTACATGCAGTGTCAAATTCTTAAAACGTGACACACAATGTTTTTTTCTTTAATTGTTTATCTCAAATTTGCACCGAGAGAAATGCAGATTTGCACGGTATGTGTGTTGTGTCCGTTTCTTGCAGTCCAAGATGTGGTTAACATTAAAGATTGGGATTAGCCGGTTATTGAAATGTTCCACAGCCTCTTGTCTGCTGCCAAGGTGGGAAACCTGGCCCTCGCCCCCCGCTCACCCCCTGCTCTAACCACCCTCCCTCACCCCCTGCTCTAACCCCCCTCCCTCACCCCCTGCTCTAACCCCCCTCCCTCACCCCCTGCTCTAACCCCCCTCCCTCACCCCCTGCTCTAACCCCCCTCCCTCACCACCTGCTCTAACCCCCCCCCTCACCCCCTGCTCTAACCCCCCCTCACCCCCTGCTCTAACCCCCCCTCACCCCCTGCTCTAACCCCCCCCCCTCACCCCCTGCTCTAACCCCCCCCCTCACCCCCTGCTCTAACCCCCCCTCTAACCCCCCCCCTCACCCCCTGCTCTAACCCCCCCCTCACCCCCTGCTCTAACCCCCCCCTCACCCCCTGCTCTAACCCCCCCTCACCCCCTGCTCTACCCCCCTCACCCCCTGCTCTACCCCCCTCACCCCCTGCTCTACCCCCCCTCACCCCCTGCTCTACCCCCCCTCACCCCCTGCTCTAACCCCCCCTCACCCCCTGCTCTAACCCCCCCTCACCCCCTGCTCTAACCCCCCCTCACCCCCTGCTCTAACCCCCCCCTCACCCCCTGCTCTAACCCCCCCCTCACCCCCTGCTCTAACCCCCCCTCACCCCCTGCTCTAACCCCCCCCTCACCCCCTGCTCTAACCCCCCCCTCACCCCCTGCTCTAACCCCCCCCCTCACCCCCTGCTCTAACCCCCCCCCTCCTCACCCCCTGCTCTAACCCCCCCCCCTCACCCCCTGCTCTAACCCCCCCCCCTCACCCCCTGCTCTAACCCCCCCCCTCACCCCCTGCTCTAACCCCCCCCTCTCACCCCCTGCTCTAACCCCCTCCCCTCACCCCCTGCTCTAACCCCCTCCCCTCACCCCCTGCTCTAACCCCCTCCCCTCACCCCCTGCTCTAACCCCCTCCCCTCACCCCCTGCTCTAACCCCCCCCCCTCAGCCCCTGCTCTAACCCCCCCCCTTAGCCCCTGCTCTAACCCCCCCCCTCGCCCCCTGCTCTCACCCCCCCCCCCCTCGCCCCCTGCTCTCACCCCCTGCTCTCACCACCTCATACCCCCACCACCTCATACCCCCACCACCTCATACCCCCACACCCCCCCCCAGGTCGGTTCCCTCACACACTACACCTGCTTCCCCCCCCCGGTGCTAACCCCTCCCGTGGTTAACTCTCTCTTTCCCCACCCCCACCCACCCCCCCCCCCATGTATTTCTCCCAGTTGTCACGTAGCTTCTCTCTCTCTCTCTCTCTCTCTCTCTCTCTCTCTCTCTGTCTGTCTGTCTGTCTGTCTGTCTGTCTGTCAATCCGTGTAAGAACTTTATATGTTTTATACACTACAGAAAGCAGTTAAGAGTCAACCACGTTGGGTGTGGGTCTGGAGTCACATATAGGCCCAGATCGGGTATGGGCGGCAGTTTTTCTTCCCGAAAGGGACATTAGTAAACCAGTTGGGTTTTTGTGACAACCCGACAGCTTTGTGGACACTTTTATTGAGATCCGATTTTTATTATCGGGTATTTTAAACCAAATTCAAATTCTCAAACTGCCCTGGTGGGATTTGAACTCGCGTCCAATAACAATAACTTTCATTTTATAAAGTACCTTTTCAACGTAGTAAAATTCTTCAGCTGCCAAGGCCCTGAGCCCTGGCATTCCCTCCCTAAGCCGCTCCTCTCTACCCCTCTCTCGTATTTAAAGATGCTCCTTAAGCTGACACTCTACTGCAGTACTGAGGGAGCGCCGCACTGTCGGAGCGGCAGTACTGAGGTGTCATAGAAACACAGAAAATAGGTGCAGGAATAGGCCATTCAGCCCTTCGAGCCTGCACCACCATTCAATATGATCATGGCTGATCATGCAACTTCAGTACCCCATTCCTGCTTTCTCTCCATAGCCCCTTGATCCCTTTAGCCGTAAGGGCTACATCTAATTTCCTTTTGAATATATCTAACAAACTGGCCTCAACAACTTTCTGTGGCAGAGAATTCCACAGGTTCACCACTCTCTGGGTGAAAAAGTTTCTCCTCATCTCATCTCGGTCCTAAATGGCTTACCCCTTATCCTTAGACTGTGACCCCTGGTTCTGGACTTCCCCAACATCGGGAACATTCTTCCTGCATCTAACCTGTCTAGTCCTGTCAGAATTTTCTATGTTTCTATGAGATCTCCTCTCATTCTTCTAAATTCCAGTCAATCCAGTCTTTCTTCATATGTCAGTCCTGCCATCCCCGGGAATCAGTCTGGTGAACCTTCACTGCACTCCATCAATAGCAAGAATGTCCTTCCTTAGATTTGGAGACCAAAACTGCACACACTATTCCAGGTGAGGCCTCACCAAGGCACTATCCAACTGCAGTAAGACCTCCCTACTCCTTTCCCCTCGCTATGAAGGCTAGCATGCCATTTGCTTTCTTTACTGCCTGCTGTACCTGCATGCCTACCTTCAATGACTGATGACACCCAGGTCTCATTGCACCTCCCCTTTTACTAATCTGTCACCATTCAGATAATCTGCCTTCCTGTTTTTGCCACCAAAGTGGATAATCTCACATTTATCCACATTGGGCAAATGCATGGCAGATGCGGTATATTCACCTAACCTGTCCAAGTCACCCTGCAGTCTCCGAGCATTCTCCTCACAGCTCGCACTGCCACCCAGCTTAGTGTCATCTGCAAACTTGGAGATATTACATTCAATTCCTTCGTCTAAATCATTGATATATATTGTAAATAGCTGGGGTCTCAGCACTGAGCCCTGCGGTACACTACTAGTCACTGCCTGTCATTCTGAAAAGGACCCGTTTATTCCCACTCTTTGCTTCCTGTCTGCCAACCTGTTCTCTATCCACGTCAATACATTACCGCAATACCATGTGCCTTAATTTTGCACACTAATCCCTTGTGTGGGACCTTGTCAAAAGCCTTTTTGAAAGTCCAAATACATCACATCCACTGGTTCTCCCTTGTCCACTCTACGAGTTACATCCTCAAAGAATTCTCGAAGATTTGTCAAGCATCCATGCTGACTTGGTCTGATCCTGTCACTGCTTTCCAAATGTGCTGTTGTTACATCTTTAATGTGTCATCTTTTGGATGAGACGTTAAACCGAGGCCCCGTCTGCTCTCTAAAGTGGATATAAAGGATCCCGTGGCACTATTTCGAAGAAGAGCAGGGGAGTTGTCCCCGGTGTTCTGGCCCAATATTTATCCCTCAATCAACATCACTTAAAAACAGATTAACTTGTCCTTATCACACTGCTGTTGTGGGAGCTTGCTGTGCACAAATTGGTTGCCGCGTTTCCCACATTACAACATCGGTTACACTTTTTAAAAAGTACTTCATTGACAGTAAAGCACCTTGGGACATCCGGTGGTTGTGAAAGGTGCTACAGAAATGGAAGTTCTTCTTAAATCCTGCCTCTTTGACCAAGCTTTTGGACATCTGCCTGAATATCTCCCTTTGTAGCCCGGTGTGAAATTTCGGCTGATTCTGTTCCTGTGAAGCGCGTGGGGATGTTCCTCTACATTAAAGGTTCTACATAACTGCAACCACATGCTTTGACCCACTGACTGTCCTTTTGTGCATCCCCCTAACCTTCACCTCCCTCTGTTCGCTCTCCTTTTCAAACCTCACAACTTCCACCTCAGTCGAGCTTTCAATCACCGCTCCTAATCTCTCCCTCTGTGATCCATTCTCTCTCTCTCTATTAATACAGGTTTATTATCTGCACCATTTGCGTTATGAGGGAGGGAGGGGGTGGGGTGGGGAGAGTGTCGTGTGTGTGTGTGTGTGTGAAGGGGACATAAGAGAACATCATAAGAAATAGGAGCAGGAGTAGGCCATACGGCCCCTCGAGCCTGCTTCACCACTTAATACGATCATGGCTGATCCGATCATGGACTCAGCTCCACTTCCCCGCCCGCTCCCCATAACCGATAAGGGGTTAAGAAACTGTCTATTTCTGTCTTAAATTTATTCAATGACCCAGCTTCCACAGCTCTCTGGGGCAGAGAATTCCACAGGTTTACAACCCTCTGAGAGAAGAAATTCCTCCTCATCTCAGTTTTAAATGGGCGGCCCCTTATTCTAAGATTATGCCCCCTAGTTCTAGTCTCCCCATCAGTGGAAACATCCTCTCTGCATCCACCTTGTCAAGCCCGTGGACGTGTCTGGGCCATGGAGAGAGACGGGCACGGCCTCATGTGGATTTGTGGTGTGTGTGAGGTCACGGGGAGAACACTTGGGATATATCCCCAGCTACTGGAGAGGGATGGTGTTGGCCGGGGAGAGGGGGCTCAGTGATTTGGTTCTTTCTTTACCTTTTCCTCTCTCTCTCCCTCCCCCCTCCTCTCTATCCCCCTCCTCCTCAATTCATTTATTCACTGCACAACAACAACTTGCATTTATATAGCAACTTTAATGCAGTAAAACGTCCCAAGGAGCTTCACAGGAGCAATTATCAAACAAAATTTGACACCGAGCCACATGAGATATTAGGACAGGTGACCAAAATCTTGGTCAGAGGTAGGTTCTAAGGAATGTCTTAAAAGGAGGAGAGAGAGAGAGAGGTGCAAACGTTTAGGCAGGGAGTTCCAGAGCTTGGGGCCCAGGCAGCTGAAGGCACGGCCACCAATGGTGGAGCGATTATAATCAGGGATGCTCAGGAGGGCAGAATTCGAGAAGCGCAGAGATCTCTGGGTGGGACTGGAGGAGATTACAGAGAGAGTGAGGGCCATGGAGGGATTTGAAAACAAGGATGAGAATTTTGAAATCGAGGCGTTGCCTGACCGGGAGCCAATGTGGGTCAGCGAGCACAGTCGATGGGTGAGCGGGACTTGGTGCGAGTTAGGACACAGGGCAGCGAGCACAGGGGGTGATGGGTGAGCGGGACTCGGTGCGAGTTAGGACACGGGGCAGTGAGCACAGGGGGTGATGGGTGAGCGAGACTGGGTGTGAGTTAGGACACGGGGCAGCCAAGTTTTGGATCACCTCTAGTTTACGTAGGGTAGAATGTGGGAGGCCAGCCAGGAGTGCGTTGGAATAGTCAAGTCTGGAGATAACAAAGGCATGGATCAGGGTTTCAGCAGCGGATGAGCTGCAAAAAAGCTCATTTATATAGCGCCTTTAACTACCACTGGATGTCACAAAGCGCTTTACAGCCAATGAAGTACTTTTTAGAGTGTGGTCACTGTTGCAATGTGGGAAACGTGGCAGCCAACTTGCGCACAGCAAACTCCCACACACAGCAATGTGATGATGACCAGATAATCTGTTTTTGTTATGTTGATTGAGGTAGAGCTGGGTGTCATCAGCGTACATGTGGAAACTGATGCTGTATATAGCGCCTTTCTCAACCTCAGGGTGTCCCAAAGCACTTTACAGCCAATTAAATATTTTTGAGCTGTTGTAATGTAGGAAACACAGCAGCTAAATTGCGCACAGCAAGCTCCCACAAACAGCAATGTGAGAATAATCCTATCATCTGTTTAGTGATGTTGATTGAGGGATAAATATTGACCCCAGGACACCGGGGAGAACTCCCCTGCTCTTCTTCAAAATAGTGCCATGGGATCTTTTTACATCCACCTGAGAGGGCAGACGGGGCCTCGGTTTAACGTCACATCTAAAAGAGGGCACCTCCGACAGTGCGGCGCTCCCTCGGTGCTGCCCCCTCCGACAGTGCGGCGCTCCCTCGGCGCTGCCCCCTCCGACAGTGCGGCGCTCCCTCGGCGCTGCCCCCTCCGACAGTGCGGCGCTCCCTCGGTGCTGCCCCCTCCGACAGTGCGGCGCTCCCTCGGTGCTGCCCCCTCCGACAGTGCGGCGCTCCCTCGGTGCTGCCCTCTCCGACAGTGCGGCGCTCCCTCGGCGCTGCCCCCTCCGACAGTGCGGCGCTCCCTCGGCGCTGCCCCCTCCGACAGTGCGGCGCTCCCTCGGCGCTGCCCCCTCCGACAGTGCTGCACTGGAGTGTCAGCCTGGATTTTTGTGCTCGAGTCCATGGAGTGGGATTTGAACCCACGACCTCCTGACTCCGAGGTGAGAGTGCTGCCCCCTGAGCCACAGCTGACGATGAATTGAATGGAATAGGGTTCAAAGATCGGGGAATTTTGAACGTAAGTGAGTTGCGCCCATTTCTACTGTTTGCCCGACAACCCGTGGATCAAATGGCCCGAAGCAGTCCCCGTCCACCAATGGCCACGCACCCACGTCGGCATAGAAACATAGAAAATAGGTGCAGGAGCAGGCCATTCGGCCCTTCTAGCCTGCACCGCCATTCAATGAGTTCATGGCTGAACATTCAACTTCAGTACCCCCTTCCTGCTTTCTCGCCATACCCCTTGATCCCCCGAGTAGTAAGGACCTCATCTAACTCCTTTTTGAATATATTTAGTGAATTGGCCTCAACAACTTTCTGTGGCATGGCAGGTCGTGGGGTGTTCGCCACATTGCGCCCAGCACCCTTGGGTGCCAGTGTGACTCCCACGTCAATTACCCGTACCTGCCGTGACCGGCGGTCCATTGAAGCCCGGCCCAGGCCTGTCTCCCCCCGCTGCTGTTGCTGCTCCTGCGATTTAATTTTTAAATGAATTTAAGTTCAGTTTATATTGGTCTGAACCCTGTGAATTACCACACAGCCTGTGTGCCTTCAGCTGCCCGCTGGCCTCTACCCTGCAGTACCAAGGTCGGATCAAATGGCCCATTGAAGCCAATTAAGAAGTAATATCAGGATCATGACATCAGTCAGTTGGCGAACTCATTAACTGGCAGACGCGTTCCTCTTGTGGCTCAAGGTTGTCTCGTTCCACTCACCGATCCGTTACGCTGCTTGATTGCGCTGATTGACGGGAGATTTTACATTCGGGCTTACGCCATTGAGTGATAGCGCAGATATTATACAGTATCTACAGCTCACAGAGCCCGTTGGGCCCCAGCGCTCCGTGCCGGGGTTTATGCTCCACACCAGCCCCCCTCCCACCCCTCTCCATCTCACCCCATCACCATATCCTTCTATTCCTTTCTCCCTCATGTGTTTATCCAGCTTCCCCTTAAATACATCGACACTATTCGCCTCAACCCCTCCCTGTGGCAGCGAGTTCCACATTCTCACCCCTCTCTGGGTAAAGGAGTTTCTCCTCAATTCCCCATTGGATTTATTAGTGACTGTCTTATATTGATGGCCCCTGGTTCTGCTCTCGCCCACAATCGGAAACATCTTCTCTATGTCTACCCTATCGAGCCCCTTCATAATCTTGAAGACCTCGATCAGCTCACCCCTCAACCTTCCCTTTTCTTGAGAACAGAGCCCCAGGCTGTTCAGGCCTTTCCTGATGGGTATAACCTCTCCATTCTGGTATCGTTCCAGTAAATATTTTTTCACTTTCTCCAGTGCTTCTAGATCCTTTTTATAATGAGACCGGAACTGTGCACAGCACTCCAAGTCTGGTCTAACCAAGATTCGATACAAGTCTAACATAACCTCTAACCCTCCAGAAATGAACCCTTGGTTTGCTTTTTATGGCCTTGCCTGCGTCGGTACTTTCCGTGATCTGTGTGTCTGTACCCCCAGATTGATGTGTTCCTCCACCCCACTGAGACAGACTTCCCAAGGAGTATTTGGCCTCCTTATTCTTCCTCCCAGAATGCACCGCCTCACGCTGATCTGTGTTGAAGTTTATTTGCCAATTACCCGCCCCTTCTGCGAGTTTATTAATGCCTACCTTTAACTTGAGCTGAACCGCAGCTCGGCAAAACCGGAGAAAGGTTCCGGCGCCTTTTGACGATTAGGCCCCCAGCGGAATCTCCACTCCACAAATATCTTGGGTCGATCTCTGACCTTGTGTCCGAACCTCCGAGACCCTTGTCTGTATGTATCCAGGTGTAATCGGCAGGCATTGGACGACTTCAAAAGAATGAGAGGCGATCTTATCGAAACGTATGAGATTATGAGGGGGCTCGACAAGGTGGATGCAGAGAGGATGTTTCCACTGATGGGGGAGACTACAACTAGAGGGCATGATCTTAGAATAAGGGGCCGCCCATTTAAAACTGAGATGAGGAGGAATTTCTTCTCTCAGAGGGTTGTAAATCTGTGGAATTCGCTGCCCCAGAGAGCTGTGGAGGCTGGGTCATTGAGTAAATTTAAGACAGAAATAGACAGTTTCTTAAACAATAAGGGGTTATGGGGAGTGGGCAGGGAAGTGGAGCTGAGTCCATGATCAGATCAGCCATGACTGTATTAAATGGCGGAGCAGGCTCGAGGGGCCATATAGCCTACTCCTCTTCCTATTTCTTATTTTCTTATGACTTGGTAAATATGGTTGATTTGTCTCATAAGAACAGGAGGGGGCCATTCGGCCCCTCGAGTCTGGTCTGCCATTCAATGTGATCGCGGCTGATCTGTATCCATCTACCCGCCTTGGTTCTGTGACCCTTAATACCCTCGCCCAACAAAAGTCTCAGTTTTGACATTTTCAATTGACCCTGGCCTCTGCAGCTTTTTTGGGGGAGATTCCCAGCACCCTTTGTGTGAAGAAGTGCTCCCTGACATCACCCTGAACGGCCGGGCTCTAATTTTAAGGTCCTGCCCCTTGTTCTGGACTTCCCCCACCAGAGGGAACAGTTTCTCTCGATCCACCCGATCGAATCCTGTAATCATCTTAAACCCCTCGATCAGATTGTCCCTCAATCTTCTACACTCGAGGGATACAGGCCCAGTCTGTGCAGCCTGCCCTCGAGATTTAACCCTTTCAGCCCTGGTATCATCCTGGGGAATCTGCCCCGCTCCCCCTCCGAGGCCGATATACCCTCCCCGAGGTGCGGGGCCCGGGATTGAACCCAGTTTCTGCAGACGGGGTCTGACCCGAGCTTTATATAACTGTAACGGAGATGTGACCTTGAACACAAAGGCAAAGAAAAGATTCTGTGACTGGAAAAGATATACGAGATCTGAAAAAAGTCTTGGATTTATATAGCGCCTTTCTCAACCACAAGACGTGAAAAGCGCTTTACAGCCAATGAAGTACTTTTTGGAGTGTAGTCACTGTTGTAATGTGGGAAACGCGGCAGCCAATTTGCGCACAGCAAGCTCCCGCACACAGCAATGTGATAATGACCCAGATAATCTGTCCAGTGATAAGGGATAAATATTGTCAAGGACACCGGGGAGAACTCTCCTGCTCTTCTTCGAAATAGTGGTTGTGGGATCTTTTGCGTCCACCTGAGAGAGCAGACGGGGCCTCAGTTTAACGTCTCATCCGAATGTCAGCATTCCCAGTGCAGTGCTGAGGGAGCGGCGCACTGTCGGAGGGGCAGTGCTGAGGGAGCGCCGCACTGTCGGAGGGGCAGTGCTGAGGGAGCGCCGCACTGTCGGAGGGGCAGTGCTGAGGGAGCGCCGCACTGTCGGAGGGCCAGTGCTGAGGGAGCGGCGCACTGTCAGAGGGGCAGTACTGAGGGAGCGGCGCACTGTCGGAGGGGCGGGGCGGTACTGAGGGAGCGGCGCACTGTCGGAGGGGCAGTGCTGAGGGAGCGGCGCACTGTCGGAGGGGCAGTGCTGAGGGAGCGGCGCACTGTCGGAGGGGCAGTGCTGAGGGAGCGGGGCAGTGCTGAGGGAGCGCCGCACTGTCGGAGGGGCAGTGCTGACGGTGTGCTGTGATGTCTGCTCGATGAGACTTTAAACCGAGGCTCCATCTACTCTCAAGTGGGTGTAAAAGATCCCACGACACTATTGGAAGAGGAGCTGGGGAGTTCTCCCCGGTGTCCTGCCCAATACTTGTCCCTCAACCAACATCACTAAAAAAAAACTGATGATCTGGTCATTATCACATTATTTTGTGGGAGCTTGCTGTGCGTAAATTGGTTGCCGCGTTGCTACATTACAGCAGTGACTACATTTCAGAAAGTACTTCAGTGGCTGTAAAGCGCTTCACGAAGTCCTGAGGTGGTGAAAGGTGCTATAGAAATGCAAGTCTGTCTTTCTGTGTCTTTGTGTGTGTGTCTCCCTCCTTTAGTGAATCCTTGTTGGACCTTCCCCTGGGCTCATGCGACCACTGGTGGGAGGAGTGGGATCTTGCAGTGCAGTTTTACGCTGCGCCAGAGATTCTGCGAGGGAGGCGCGAAATGCAAAGCCCCGAGACGTCCCGTGGTTGCCCTCTGCTCGCACTTCAGCTTCCAAATGGCCTTGGGGTGGGGTGGCCGACAGGGCAGGGCGTGTTCGGAGCTGACTGCGTCCGCTGTGGCTCGAGGTCAGGCCTGAGGTAGAGGGTGGGTTGGGGGGGGCGGAGTCGTGGGTTCAAGGTCAGGGAATTGGAGCCCCGTTCGAGCATGCAACGTAAACTGAGGTTTCGGCGCAGTCCTGAGGGAGTGCTGCACTGTCTGAGGTGCCATCCTTCGATTTATGAAGGGGGCTCGACAAGGTGGATGCAGAGAGGATGTTTCCACTGACGGGGGAGACTAGAACTAGGGGGCATGATCTTGGAATAAGGGGCCGCCCATTTAAAACTGAGATGAGGAGGAATTTCTTCTCCTGAGGGTTGTAAATCTGTGGAATACGCTGCCTCAGAGAGCTGTGGAAGCTGGGACATTGAATATATTTAAGACAGAGATGGACAGTTTTTTAACTTGGAATGAGGGGTTATGGGGAGTGGGCGGGGAAGTGGAGCTGAGTCCATGATCGGATCAGCCATGATCGTATTAAATGGCGGAGCAGGCTCGAGGGGCCATATAGCCTACTCCTGCTGCTATTTCTTATGTTGTTGCGTTCTAGGTGAGATGTGAAACCCAGGGCTGTTTGGTGGCGGTACAAAATCCCACAGCACTATTTGAAGGAGAACTGAGGGTGGGAGATTCCCCTTCAGGTCCACTGGCCAACATTTTGCCCCTCAACCAACACCGAAATAAGGTTGAGTGGGTCCTGCATCTCATTATTCGATTGGGGAGAGATTACAAAGTGCTGCAGTACAGCGGGACCTGGGGGTCCTTGTGCATGAAACACAAAAGGTTAGTATGCAGGTTCAGCAAGTGATCAGGAAGGCAAATGGAATGTTGGCCTTTATTGCAAAGGGGATGGAGTATAAAAGCAGAGAAGTCCTGCTACAACTCTACAGGGTATTGGTGAGGCCACACCTGGAGTACTGCGTACAGTTTTGGACTCCGTATTTAAGGAAGGATATACTTGCATTGGAGGCAGTTCAGAGAAGGTTCACTCGGTTGATTCCGGAGATAAAGGCATTGACTTATGAGGAAAGGTTGAGGAGGTTGGGCCTCTACTCATTGGTGTTTAGAAGAATGAGAGGTGATCTTATTGAAAGGTATAAGATTCTGAGGGGGCTTGACAGGGTAGATGTAGAGAGGATATTTCCCCTTGTGGGGGAATCTAGAACTAGGGGGTATAGTTTCAGAATAAGGGGCCGCCCATTTAAAACTGAGATGAGGAGGAATTTCTTCTCGGGGTTGTAAATCTGTGGAATTCTCTGCCCCAGGGAGCTGTGGAGGCTGGGTCATTGAATAAATTTAAGGTGGAAATAGACAAATTTTTTGAGCGATAAGGGAGTGAAGGGTTATGGGGAGCGGGCAGGGAAGTGGAGCTGAGTCCATGATCGGATCAGCCCTGATCTTATTGAATGGCCTACACCTGCTCCTATTATGTTCTTAACCTCCCGAGATCTCTGCACTCCTCCTATTCTGCCCTCCTTGAGCATCCCCGATTTTAGTCGCTCCACCATTGGCGGCCGTGCCTTCAGCTGCCTGGGCCCCAAGCTCTAGAATTCCCTCCCTAAACCTCTCCGCCTCTCTCCTCCTTTTAAGAGGCTCCTTAAAACATACCTCTTTGACCAAGCTTTTGGTCGCCTGCCCTAATCTCTCCTTATGGGGCTGGGTGTCAAATTTTGTTTGATGATTGCCCCCTATGCCGCCCCTTGGAGGCGTTTTACGGGGGGCCGAATGGCTGACTCCTGCTCCTATTTCTTATGTTTCTTCTCATTGCTTGTGGGCTCTTGCTATGCGCTAAGCGGCTGCCGTGTTTTGCCTGCGAGGCATTAATTGTGTGAAGCACACCCGAGAGGCTGCTCGAGTTATTTTGCTTTTCTCGGTAGACTAATCTTTGCTGTCGCCGTGCCAACCTGCAGTACGTGCCTGGGGCCGGGCTGAGCATATCCTGTTGTGCGGGTGATTGGCTGGCAGTGTTGCGTAAGCACTGAGCAAACGGTGCCCCGTGTTTCTGCTTCCCCCCCCCCCCCACCACCGCCTTCCCTTGCTTCCTGGAACAGCAGTTGTGAGGTTGTCAGTGATGTCGGCAGAGGTTGATGTCGGTGATCTCTCTCTCTGTCTGTGTGACCTTCGTTCACTGAAAGAAAGAGCCAGCCTTTATACATCACATTACCTCACCCTGGGACATCCCAAAGCACTTTACAGCCAACGAAGCACTTTTTGGAAGTGTAGTCACTGTTGCAATGTCGGGAATTGCAGTGGCAGCCAATTTGCCAGATCATCTGTTCTTCAATGATGTTGGTTGAGGAATAAATATTGGCCCCCAGACACTGGGGAGAACTCCCCTGCTCTTTGTCGAAATGATGGTCATGGACCTTTTGAATCCGCCTGAGAGGGCAGACGGGGCCTCGGTTTAATGTCTCATTCGAAAGATGGCCCCTCCGACAGCGCAGTGCTCCCTCGGTGCTGCCCCTCCGATAGCTCGGCGCTGCCCCTCTGACAGCGCAGTGCTCCCTCGGTGCTGCCCCTCCAATAGCTAGGCGCTGCCCCTCCGACAGCGCAGTGCTCCCTCGGTGCTGCCCCTCCGACAGCGCAGTGCTCCCTCGGTGCTGCCCCTCCAATAGCTAGGCGCTGCCCCTCCGACAGCGCAGTGCTCCCTCGGTGCTGCCCCTCCGATAGCTCGGTGCTGCCCCTCCGACAGCGCAGTGCTCCCTCGGTGCTGCCCCTCCGATAGCGCAGTGCTCCCTCGGTGCTGCCCCTCCGATAGCTCGGCGCTGCCCCTCCGACAGCGCAGTGCTCCCTCGGTGCTGCCCCTCCGATAGCTCGGCGCTGCCCCTCCGACAGCGCAGTGCTCCCTCAGTGCTGCCCCTCCGATAGCTCGGCGCTGCCCCTCCGACAGCGCAGTGCTCCCTCGGTGCTGCCCCTCCGACAGCGCAGTGCTCCCTCGGTGCTGCCCCTCCGACAGCGCAGTGCTCCCTCAGTCCTGCCCCTCCGACAGCGCGGCGCTCCCTCAGTACTGCACTGGGAGTGTCAGCCTGGAGTGAGACTTGAACCCACAACCTTCTGACTCAAAGGCGAGAGTGCTGCCCACTGAGCCTCGACTTCTTTACCCAGAGAGCGGTGAGAATGTGGAACTCGCTGCCACAGGGAGGGGTTGAGACGAATAGTATCGATGTATTTAAGGGGAAGCTGGATAAACACATGAGGGAGAAAGGAATAGAAGGATATGGTGATGGGGTGAGATGGAGAGGGGTGGGAGGGGGCTGGTATGGAGCATAAACCCCGGCACGGAGCGCTGGGGCCCAATGGCCTGTTTCTGGGCTGTACATTCGATGTAATGGAGAAAGGGAGGTTCGGGAGCTGAACACAAGGCTGGAACTCTGCCCTCCCTGAAGCACTGAACCTTGGGGGCCAGTACTAGCCAGGAATTATCGCTGTTGCAATGACGGAAGGAGTGCAAGTGTTGACTTTGGGTCTGGTGACTGAAGTCTTTCATTGTTAACGGCTCTCGATTTATCAGGAAATTATATTTAATCGGTGTCAAATGCCGTCAGCTACACAGTCCATGTTTGCCCAGTGTTTTTCAGTGATCCAGAGGATGAGGAACTTTAGCTTGCTGTTGATTGTTAAGCAACGCCTCGATTTTTATAAAATTCTCATCCTTGTTTTCAAATCCCTCCCTGGCCTCATCCTCTCCCTATCTCTGTAATCGTACGAAAGCTTGGGCCTTACGCTAAACATCCGTAAGACAAAGGTCCTCCACCAGCCTGTCCTCGCCGCACAGCACTGCCCCCCAGTCAAGATCCACGGCATGGCCCTGAACAATGTGGACCATTTCCCATATTGGGAGCCTCCTATCAACAAGAGCAGACATCGACGACGAGATCCAACACCGCCTCCAGTGCGCCAGTGCAGCCTTCGGCCGCCTGAGGAAAAGAGTGTTTGAAGACCAGGCCCTCAAATCTACCACCAAGCTCCTGGTCTACAGGGCGGTAGTAATACCCGCCCTCCTGTATGGCTCAGAAACATGGACCATGTACAGTAGACACCTCAAGTTGCTGGAGAAATACCACCAACGATGTCTCCGCCAGATCCTGCAAATCCCCTGGGAGGACAGACGCACCAACGTTGGCGTCCTCGACCAGGCCAACATCCTCAGCATCGAAGCACTGATGTCACTCGATCAGCTTCGCTGGGCAGGCCACAGTGTTCGCATGCTAGACACGAGACTCCCAAATCAAGCACTCTACTCCGAATTCCTTCACGGCAAACAAGCCAAAGGTGGGCAGCGGAAATACTACAAGGACACCCTCAAAGCCTCGCTGATAAAGTGCAGCATCCCCACCGACACCTGGGAGTCCCTGGCCAAAGACCGCCCTAAGTGGAGGAAGAGCATCCGGGAGGGCGCTGAGCACCTCGAGTCTCATTGCCGAGAGCAGGCAGCGGAAGGAGCGTGCGGCAAACCAGTCCCACCCACCCTTTCCTTCAACCACTGTCTGTCCCATCTGCGATAGAGACTGTAATTCCCGTATTGGACTGTTCAGCCACCTGAGAACTCACTTTGAGTGGAAGCAAGTCTTCCTCGATTCCGAGGGGCTGCCAATGACGATGAATCTCCTCCAGCCCCACAATCCCGCGGGATCTCTGCGCTCCTCCAATTCTGCCCTCTTGAGCATCCCCAATTTTAATCGCTCCACCATTGGTGGCCGTGCCTTCAGTTGCCAAGGCCCCAAGCTCTGGAATTCCATCCCGAATCCTCTCCGTATCTCTCGGCCTTTAAGGCCCTCCTTAAAACTGATCTTTTTGACCAAGCTTTTGGCCGCCTGTCCTTAATATCTCCCTATGTGTCAAACTTTCTTTGATAATCGCTCCACTGAAGTGCCGTGGGACTATTTAATTGTTACGTCCACCTGAGAGGGCAGACAGGACCTCGGTGTAACGTCTCATCCGAAAGATGGCTCCTCCGACAGTGCGGCGCTCCCTCACTACCGCCCCTCCGACAGTGCGGCGCTCCCTCATTACCGCCCCTCCGACAGTGCGGCGCTCCCTCACTACCGCCCCTCCAACAGTGCGGCGCTCCCTCACTGCCACCCCTCCGACAGTGCGGCGCTCCCTCACTACCGCCCCTCCGACAGTGCGGCCTAGATTTTGCACTCCAGTCTCTCGAGTGAGACTGTGAACCCACGACTTTCTGACTCTGTGGCGCGAGAGTGCTATCCACTAAGCCATGACGATAAATGATTCATCCCCATAAATGGCAAGTTCATACAATACCAGCGACGTGGAATAAAATTAGTGTGAAAGGTATAGAGGGTGCAGAATTCCTAAAATGCATTCAGGAAAACTTTTTTAGTCAGTATGTAACAAGCCCAACACGGGAGGGTGCAGTTCTGGATTTAGTTTTGGGGAATGAAGCTGGGCAGGTGGGAAGGGGTTTCAGTGAGAGAGCACTTGGGTGCCTGTGACCATAATTCAGTCAGATTCAAGGTAGTTCTGGAAAAGGCCAAAGATAGACCAGGAATAAAAATTCTCAACTGGGGTTAAGCCAATTTTGAGAAACTGAGAGGTGATTTAGCCAAAGTGGACTGGAAGCAGCTACTTAAGGTAAATCAGTGATCGAGCAGTGGGAGGCATTCAAGGAGGAGATCCTGAGGGTTTAGAGCAAGTATGTTCCCTTAAAGAAAAAGAGTGGGACTAACAAATCTAGAGCTCCCTGGATATCAAGGGACAAACAGGGTAGGATAAAGGAAAAAAGGGAGGCTTTTGACTGATACCGAGGGCTCAATACTGCAGAAACTCTCGAGGGGTATAGAAAGAGCAGGGGTGAAATTTAAAAGGAAATTAGGAGAGCCGAGAGAGAGCATGAAAAAATATTGACAAGTAAAATGAAGGAAAATCCAAAGATTCTTTTTTTCCTCAATACATTAAGAACAAGAGCATAACTAAAAGAATGGAGCCGATTGGGGACCATAAAGATAATGTGTGCAGAGGCGTAAGGTGTGGGTATGGTTCTTAATGAATACTTTGCGTCTGTTCTCACAAAAGAGAGGGGCGATGCAGACACTGCTATCGAGGAGGAGGAGTGTGAAATATTAAATGAAGTGAGAGGAGAAGTATTGAGTTTAGCATCTTTGAAAGTGGATTAATCCCCAGGCCCGGATGAAATGTATCCCAAGCGAAGCGAAAGAGGAAATAGCAGAGGATCTGACCACCGTTTTCCAAACCTCTCTGGCTATATTGGGTCCTTCATTGAAACCTCTGTGAGCAACTCATCCTTGATTCGAGGGACTGCCTATGATGATGATGGTGCTGGAGGACTGCTAACGTGGTACCTTTGTTTAAGAAGGGAGAAAGAGATAGACCGAGTAATTACAGGTCTGTTAGCCTAACCTCAGTGGTGGGAAAATTATTGGAAAAACCCTGAGGTTTTTTCAGGATAAATTTTCATTTAAAAAGGCACAGATTAATCAAGGACAGTCAGCATGGATTTGTTAAGGAAAGGTCGTGTCTGACTAACTTGATTGAATTTTTTGAGGTAACAAGGGGGTCGATGAGGGCAGTGTGTATGATGTAGTGTATATGGATTTTAGCAAAGCTTTTGATGAGGTCCCACATGGCAGACTGGTCACAAAAGTAAAAGCCCATGGGATCCAGGGCAAAGTGGCAAATTGGATCCAAAATTGTCTCCAAGGCAGGAAACAAAGGGTAATGGTCGATGGGTGTTTTTGTGACTGGAAGGATGTTTCCAGTGGGGTTCCGCAGGGCTCAGTGCTGGGTCCCTTGCTTTTTGTGGTATATATCACTGATTTAGACTTGAATGTAGGGGGTATGATTTAAGAAGTTTGCAGATGATATTAAAATCAACTGTGGTTGATAATGAAGAAAGCTGCAGACCGCAGGAAGATACAATAGAAAAGCAAATTATAATTTAAATGGAGGAAAATTGCAAAGTGCTGCAGTAGAGAGGGACCTGAGGGTCCTTGTGCATGAAACACAAACAGTTAGTATGCAGGTACAGCAAGTAATCAGGCAGGCAATTGGAATGTTGGCCTTTTTTGCAAGGGGATTAGAGTATAAAAGCAGAGAAGTCCTGCTACAACTGTACAGGGTATTGGTGAGGCCACACCTGGAGTACTGCGTACAGTTTTGGTCTCCATATTTAAGGAAGGATATACTTGCATTGGAGACTGTTCAGAGAAGGTTCACTTGGTTGATTCCGGAGATGAGGGGGTTGACTTATGAAGATAGGTTGGGCCTCTACACACTGGAGTTCAGAAGAATGAGAGGTGATCTTATTGAAACGTATAAGATTATGAGGGGGCTCGACAAGGTGGATGCAAAGAGGATGTTTCCACTCATAGGGGAAACTAAAACTAGGGGACATAGTCTTAGAATAAGGGGCCGCCCATTTAAAATTGAGATGAGGAGGAATTTCCTCTCCTGAGGGTTGTAAATCTGTGGAATTTGCTGCCTCCGAGAGCTGGGTATATATGTAATTGAATATATTTAAGGTGGAGATAGACAGATTGAGCGATAAGGGTTATGGGGAGTGGGCAGGGAAGTGGAGCTGAGTCCATGATCAGATCAGCCATGATCTTATTGAATGGCGGAGCAGGCTCGAGGGGCCAAATGGCCGACTCCTGCTCCTATTTCTTATGTTCTTATGTCAATGAACTGGTCAGCTGGACAGAAC
The DNA here is from genome assembly GCF_044704955.1 of Pristiophorus japonicus. NCBI lineage: Eukaryota > Metazoa > Chordata > Chondrichthyes > Pristiophoridae > Pristiophorus > Pristiophorus japonicus. Next base: position 219,340,818 of record NC_091986.1, on the reverse strand, counting down.
AGTAGCAAATGGAATTCAATCCGGAGAAGTGTGAGGTAATGCATTTGGGGAGGGCTAACAAGGCAAGGGAATACACATTAAATGGTAGGTTACTGAGAAGTGTAGAGGAACAAAGGGATCTTGGAGTGCATGTCCACAGATCCTTGAAGGTAGCAGGCCAGGTAGATAAGGTGGTTAAGAAGACAGATTTTTTTTTTTTTTAATTCGTTGCCAATCTTTCCAATTCTTTGTCAGATCAGCTTGTCAGATTACAAACGCCAGAGGTCACCTTGCACACATCAAGGATCACTCTGCGCCAATGCTCTTAGCCAAAAGGCCGAGAGCCAAAGCACCGTTCCTGGAAGTACTGCAATACCAGGTTCGTGCCATGGAGGTGGATGGGTCAGGTGGAATACTTGCCTTTATTACCCGAGGCATAGAATACAAGAGCGGGGACGTTTTGTTTGAACTGTATAAAACACTGGTTAGGCCACAGCTGGAGTACTGCGTGCAGTTCTGGTCACATTGTACCCTCTCTAGTGCAATCACATCTTTCCTGCAGAGGAGATTCGAGGATGTTGCCAAGACTGGAGAATTTTAGCTATGAGGAAAGATTGGATAGGCTGGGTCTGAGGGGAGATTTAAATGAGATGTATAAAATTATGAGGGGTCTGAATGGAGTGGATAGGAAGGACCTATTTCACTTATCAGAGAGGTCAATAACCAGGGGGCACAGATTTAAAGTAATTTGGGGGAGGTTTAGAGGGGATATGAGGGGAAATTTCTTGCCCGGAGGGTGGTGGGAGTCTGGAACTCACTGCCTGAAAGGGTGGTAGAGGCAGAAACTCTCACCACATTTAAAAAGTACTTGGATGTGCACTTGAAGTGCTGTAACCTACAGGGCTACGGACCGAGAGCTGGAGAGTGGGATTCGGCTGGGTAGCTCTTTGTCGGCCGGCACGGACACGATGGGCTGAATGGTCTCCTTCCGTGCTGTAAATTTCTGTGATTCTATGATTTTACTTATCACTCAAACCCACCTTCTCCCCATAATCCCTGACCCCCACTTACATAGAAACATAGAAAATAGGTGCAGGAGTAGGCCATTCGGCCCTTCTAGCCTGCACCGCCATTCAATGAGTTCATGGCTGAACATGCAACTTCAGTACCCCATTCCTGCTTTCTCACCATACCCCTTGATTCCCCTAGTAGTAAGGACTTCATCTAACTCCTTTTTGAATATATTTAGTGAATTGGCCTCAACAACTTTCTGTGGTAGAGAATTCCACAGGTTCACCACTCTCTGGGTGAAGAAATTCCTCCTCAGCTCGGTCCTAAATGGCTTCCCCCTTATCCTTAGACTGTGTCCCCTGGTTCTGGACTTCCCCAACATTGGGAACATTCTTCCTGCATCTAACCTGTCTAACCCCGTCAGAATTTTAAACGTTTCTATGAGGTCCCCTCTCATTCTTCTGAACTCCAGTGAATACAAGCCCAGTTGATCCAGTCTTTCTTGATAGGTCAGTCCCGCCATCCCGGGAATCAGTCTGGTGAACCTTCGCTGCACTCCCTCAATAGCAAGAATGTCCTTCCTCAGGTTAGGAGACCAAAACTGTACACAATACTCCAGGTGTGGCCTCACCAAGGCCCTGTACAATTGTAGCAACACCTCCCTGCCCTTGTACTCAAATCCCCTCGCTATGAAGGCCAACATGCCATTTGCTTTCTTAACCGCCTGCTGTACCTGCATGCCAACCTTCAATGACTGATGTACCATGACACCCAGGTCTCTTTGCACCCCCCCTTTTCCTAATCTGTCACCATTCAGATAATAGTCTGTCTCTCTGTTTTTACCACCAAAGTGGATAACCTCACATTTATCCACATTATACTTCATCTGCCATGCATTTGCCCACTCACCTAACCTATCCAAGTCGCTCTGCAGCCTCATAGAATCCTCCTTGCAGCTCACACTGCCACCCAACTTAGTGTCATCCGCAAATTTGGAGATACTACATTTAATCCCCTCGTCTAAATCATTAATGTACAGTGTAAACAGCTGGGGCCCCAGCACAGAACCTTGCGGTACCCCACTAGTCACTGCCTGTCATTCTGAAAAGTCCCCATTTACTCCTACTCTTTGCTTCCTGTCTGACAACCAGTTCTCAATCCATGTCAGCACACTACCCCCAATCCCATGTGCTTTAACTTTGCACATTAATCTCTTGTGTGGGACCTTGTCGAAAGCCTTCTGAAAGTCCAAATACACCACATCAACTGGTTCTCCCTTGTCCACTCTACTGGAAACATCCTCAAAAAATTCCAGAAGATTTGTCAAGCATGATTTCCCTTTCACAAATCCATGCTGACTTGGACCTATCATATTACCTCTTTCCAAATGCACTGCTATGACATCCTTAATAATTGATTCCATCATTTTACCCACTACCGATGTCAGGCTGACCGGTCTGTAGTTCCCTGTTTTCTCTCTCCCTCCTTTTTTAAAAAGTGGGGTTACATTGGCTACCCTCCACTCCATAGGAACTGATCCAGAGTCAATGGAATGTTGGAAAATGACTGTCAATGCATCCACTATTTCCAAGGCCACCTCCTTAAGTACTCTGGGATGCAGTCCATCAGGCCCTGGGGATTTATCGGCCTTCAATCCCATCAATTTCCCCAACACAATTTCCCGACTAATAAGGATTTCCCTCAGTTCCTCCTCCTCACTAGACCCTCCGACCCCTTTTATATCCGGAAGGTTGTTTCTGTCCTCCTCAGTGAATACCGAACCAAAGTACTTGTTCAATTGGTCCGCCATTTCTTTGTTCCCCGTTATGACTTCCCCTGATTCTGACTGCAGGGGACCAACGTTTGTCTTTACTAACCTTTTTCTCTTTACATATCTATAGAAACTTTTGCAATCCGTCTTAATGTTCCCTGCAAGTTTCTTCTCGTACTCCATTTTCCCTGCCCTAATCAAACCCTTTGTCCTCCTCTGCTGAGTTCTAAATTTCTCCCAGTCCCTGGGTTCGCTGCTATTTCTGGCCAATTTGTATGCCACTTCCTTGGCTTTAATGCTATCCCTCATTTCCCTTGATAGCCACGGTTGAGCCACCTTCCCTTTTTTATTTTTACGACAGACAGGAATGTACAATTGTTGTAGTTCATCCATGCGGTCTCTAAATGTCTGCCATTGCCCATCCACAGTCAACCCCTTCAGTATCATTCGCCAATCTATCCTAGCCAATTCACGCCTCATACCTTCAAAGTTACCCTTCTTTAAGTTCTGGACCATGGTCTCTGAATTAACTATTTCATTCTCTATCCTAATGCAGAATTCCACCATATTATGGTCAATCTTCCCCAAGGGGCCTCGCACAACGAGATTGCTAATTAATCCTCTCTCATTACACAACACCCAGTCTAAGATGGCCTCCCCCCTAGTTGGTTCCTCGACATATTGGTCTAAAAAACCATCCCTTGTGCACTCCAGAAAATCCTCCTCCACCGTATTGCTTCCAGTTTGGTTAACCCAATCTATGTGCATATTAAAGTCACCCATTATAACTGCTGCACCTTTATTGCATGCACCCCTAATTTCATGTTTGATGCCCTCCCCAACATCACTACTACTGTTTGGAGGTCTGTACACAACTCCCACTAACGTTTTTTGTCCTTTGGTATTCTGCAGCTCTACCCATATAGATTCCACATCATCCAAGCTAATGTCCTTCCGAACTATTGCCTTAATTTGCTCCTTAACCTTACCCACCCTCTCTCTCCATAACGCCCGACCCCACCCACCCTCTCCCCATGTCTCTCAGCCTCCCCTCTCTTTGGAAATGTATCTAATTGACCAACTACATTTTACATGGACTATTTCCTGGACTTATTTTTTGCTCTCACTTCTTTCTCTCTCTCTCTCGTTGACTTGTGCCTCCTGGGATTTCATAGGCGGAGTTTCCCTCTTGTCACAACCCTCTTTCATAGTCTCAAATGTCGATTAGGTCACCTTTTCTTCTAATCTCTGTCTCTTTCTCTCTCTATCAGAGACAGGAGCCCAGAACACAACACAGTTGGAGCTCGGGAGGCCACCTGCTTTGATTAAGGAACAGGAGTAGGCCATTCAGCCCCTCGAGCCTGTTTCCATAGGAACAGAAGTAGGCTATTCAGCCCCTCGAGCCTGTTTCCATAGGAACAGGAGTAGGCCATTCAGCCCCTCGAGCCTTTTCCATAGGAACAGGAGTAGGCCATTCGGCTTCTCGAGCCTCTTTCACCATTCAATGAGATCATGGCTGATCTGTGACCTAACTCCATCCACCAGCCTTTGGCCCATATCCCTGAATACCTTTGGTTAACAGAAATCTATCAATCTCAGATTTAAAATTAACAATTGACCCCCAGCATCAATTGCCGTTTGAGGAAGAGAGTTCCAAACGTCTCCCACCCTTTGTGTGTAGAAGTGTTTCCTAATTTCACTCCTGAAAGGTCTGGCTCTAATGTTTAGACTGTGCCCCTAGTCCCAGACTCCCCAACCAGCGGGAACAGTGTCTCTCTATCCACCCTCTCTGTTCCCATTAATATCCTGAAAACTTCGATCTGATTGCCTTGAAACCTTCTAAGCTTGCTGTAAGGTTGCGTGCATTGTGGAGATGTGTGTGGGAAGGCAGTCTGGATACACTGGGTGTTGTCACCTTGCTGAGTTTCCAGTCCAACCGGTTCTTATCTGGGGAGGTCCGGTTCAATTTCAATATAAAGCTGATTCATTCACCTCGAGCAGTGCCTCGGGAACCTTACCAAATATTGCTCACCCTGCTTCCCAGAGTCTTCAAAGCTCCTATCAGCCATGGCTCAGTGGGTAGCCCTCCCACCTTTTGAGTCAGAAGGTTGTGGGTTCGAGCCCCACTCCGGAGACTCGAGCACATCATCCAGGCCGACGCTCCCAGTGCAGTGCCGAGGGAGCGCCGCACTGTCGGAGGGGCGGTACTGAGGGAGCGCTGCACTGTCGGAGAGGCAGTACTAGGGGAGCGCCGCACTGAGGGAGTGCCGCGCTGTCGGAGGGGCAGTACTGAGGGAGCGCCGCACTGTCGGAGGGGCAGTACTGAGGGAGCGCCGCACTGTCGGAGGGGCAGTACTGAGGGAGCGCCGCACTGTCGGAGGGGCAGTACTGAGGGAGCGCCGCACTGTCGGAGGGGCAGTACTGAGGGAGCGCCGCACTGTCGGAGGGGCGGTACTGAGGGAGCGCTGCACTGTCGGAGAGGCAGTACTAGGGGAGCGCCGCACTGAGGGAGTGCCGCGCTGTCGGAGGGGCAGTGCTGAGGGAGCGCCGCACTGTCGGAGGGCAGTACTGTCGGAGGGAGCGCCGTACTGAGGGAGCGCCGCACTGTCGGAGGGGCAGTACTGAGGGAGCGCCGCACTGTCGGAGGGGCAGTACTGAGGGAGCGCCGCACTGTCGGAGGGGCAGTACTGAGGGAGCTCCGCACTGTCGGAGGGGCAGTACTGAGGGAGCGCCGCACTGTCGGAGGGGCAGTACTGAGGGAGCGCCGCACTGTCGGAGGGGCAGTACTGAGGGAGCGCCGCACTGTCGGAGGGGCAGTACTGAGGGAGCACCGCACTGTCGGAGGGGCAGTACTGAGGGAACGCAGCACTGTCGGAGGGGCAGTACTGAGGAAATGCTGCACTGTCGGAGGGGCAGTACTGAGGGAGCGCCGCACTGTCGGAGGGGCAGTACTGAGGGAGCGCCGCACTGTCGGAGGGGCAGTACTGAGGGAGCGCCGCACTGTCGGAGGGGCAGTACTGAGGGAGCGCCGCACTGTCGGAGGGGCAGTACTGAGGGAGCGGCGCACTGTCGGAGGGGCAGTACTGTGCGATAGTGCAGCGTTCGCTTGGGACCGCCAGCCTAGATTTTTCTGCTCAAGTCTGTGGAGTGGAGACTTGAACCCACAGCCTTCTGACTCCGAGACGAGAGTGATGCCCACTGCGTCACAGCTGCGACTAAATTTCAAACAAGTACATAATGCTCTCACTTGGGCTGCATTGATGGTTCTATAATATTGCACTCGCCGTTCCTGACTGCAGCTCCGGGGGGTGCGGTGGAGAACAAACAGCATAGCCTTGTTTGATTTTAAAATGTAGTCTTGGCAGGCACTGCGGTCTGTTCCAGTGGCTGGCCAACAGAGGGCGGCTTTGAGCTGTTACAAATATTTTAATTATAACATTAAGCCCAAGTGCTCCCTTTTTGTAAGGGCACCAAAAACCCACAAATTAACTAATGCACATTAAAGGGAACCTTGCAAAATCAAATTAAAATTCTGTTCTCCATCAGCTCTACAACTATTTTGATAAACTATAAACCAAGGGCCCCCGCCCCCACCACCTCCTCTTAAAAGGGACACTAAAACCGACAAATTAAACTTTTTATGTTATTGGATCAAACTAAAATTTGGTTGCTGGGGGTGATGATGCATTCCAGTCCCACCTCTCGCGGAAGGCCGCGAGCGTACAGGTGGACACCGCGTGCTCCATCTCCAGGAACACCCTGGCCCGGATGTCGCCGTGTGAGCTGTTCTAGATACACCGGGACCAATCCAGGTTATTCACCAGCCCAGTGACAGACTCACTCGTCAGCCTGCTGAGAAGCACATCACGTTAGGCCGCACCGATTGATATCGCACAGGAGGCCATTCAGTCCATCGTGCCTATGCCGGTTCTTTGAAAGAGCGATCCCACTAGTCCCTCCCCGCCCCCTGCTCATTCCCCATCCAACTCCCCACCCTCACGCACACTGTAACCCATTCAATCTCCCACCCCCTCACACACACACTGTACCCCATCCAACTCCCCACCCTCACACTCACTGTACCCCATCCAATCCCTCACCCCCTCACACACACTGTACCCCATCCAACTCCCCGCCCCCTCACACACACTGTACCCCATCCAACTCCCCACACACACACACACTGTACCCCATCCAACTCCCCCTCCCCTCACACACTGTACCCCATCCAATCCCCCACCCCCTCACACACAGTCCCCCATCCAACTCCCCACCCCCTCACACAACACTGTACCCCATCCAACTCCCCACCCTCACACACTCACTGTACCCCATCCAACTCCCCACCCCCTCTCACACACTGTACCCCATCCAACTCCCCACCCCCTCTCACACACTGTACCCCATCCAACTCCCCACCCTCACACACTCACTGTACCCCATCCAACTTCCCACCCTCACACACTCACTGTACCCCATCCAACTCCCCACCCCCTCTCACACACTGTACCCCATCCAACTCCCCACCCCCTCTCACACACTGTATCCCATCCAACTCCCCACCCTCACACACACACTACCCCATCCAACTCCCCACCCTCACACACTCACTGTACCCCATCCAACTCCCCACCCCCTCTCACACACTGTATCCCATCCAACTCCCCACCCCCTCACACACTCACTGTACCCCATCCAACTCCCCACCCCCTCTCACACACTGTAACCCATCCAACTCCCCACCCTCACACACACACTGTACCCCATCCAACTCCCCACCCTCACACACACTGTCCCCCATCCAACTCTCCACCCCCTCACACACACACTGTACCCCATCCAACTCCCCACCCCCTCTCACTCACTGTACCCCATCCAACTCTCCATCCCCTCACACACACACTGTAGCCCATCCAACTCCCCACCCTCTCACACACACACTGTACCCCATCCAACTCCCCACCCCCTCTCACACACTACCCCATCCAACTCCCCACCCCCTCTCAACACTGTACCCCATCCAACTCCCCACCCTCTCACACACACACTGTACCCCATCCAACTCCCCACCCCCTCTCACACACTGTACCCCATCCAACTCCCCACCCCCTCTCTCACACTGTACCCCATCCAACTCCCCACTCTCTCACACACACTGTACCCCATCCAACTCCCAACCCCCTCACACACACACACACTGTACCCCATCCAACTCCCCACCCCCTTACACACACTGTACCCCATCCAACTCCCAACCCCCTCACACACACACTGTGCCCCTCTCCCCAGTCTGACTGCCATTGCACTGGTGAACATCCCCCCTCTGCTCTCAGGGACTGTGTTATTGGTCCAGCAACCCACAGGTTCAGAGTTCAAATCCCACAGGTGCCAGTTGTAAAACTATATTCAATAAATCTGTTAATTTGTGGGTTGGCAGAAAAATGATTTGAGAATCTCTGTAAACATATTCTGCCTTGGCGTCCTGACCAATATTTATCACTCAGCCATCTTCACTAAAAACAGACTGTCTGGTCATAATCACATTGCTGTTTGTGGGAGCTTGCTGTGCGCAATTTGGCTGCCGCAGTTCCCACATTACAACAGCGATTACACTCCAAAAGGTACGTCATTGATTGTAACCCGAGGTTGTGAAAGGCGCTATATAAATGCATCTCTCGCCCGCGCCCCTTCCCGTCTTGCGCCCGCGCCCCTTCCCGTCTCTCGCCCGCCCCCATCCCGTCTCGTGTCCTCTGTGTCTATTTCTCCTATTCTGTCTCAGCCCATGCCCCACACACACTCGTGCTGTTCCCTCAGTCCCTTTGCCCCGTTACTGAGAGTCTGACTGACGCTGGCGGTGCAGTGCATTGCCCACCGACCCCTGGACCTTGTCTGGTTGGGGCCCTTTGTCCTTTCCCCATTGTTACTAAACACCAACAACGATTTTGCATTTATATAGCACCTTTAATGTTGTAAAATGTCCCAAGGCACTTCCCAGGAATGTTATCAGTCAAAATTTGACACCGAGCCATATAACGAAATATTAGGGCAGGTAGAGGTCGGTTTTAAGGAGCGTCTTGAAGGAGGAGGAGAGAGAGCGAGGCGGAGAGGTTTAGGGAGGGAGTTCCAGAGCTTGGGCCCCAGGCAACAGAAGGCACGGACACCGATGGTGGAGTGATTATAATCAGAATGCTCAAGAGGGCAGAATTAGAGGAGCGCAGAGATCTCTGGGGGGGTGGGCGCGGTTGTGGGGCTGGAGGAGATTAGAGATAGGGAGGGGCAAGGCCATGGAAGGATTTGAAAATAAGGATGGGAATTTTAAAATTGGCTCCCGGTTAAGCCACGTCTCAATGTAGGTGGGTGAGCGGGACTTGGTGCGAGTTAGGACACGGTGCAGTGAGCACAGGGGGTGATGGGTGAGTGGGACTTGGTGCGAGTTAGGACATGGGCAGTGAGCACAGGGGGTGATGGATGAGTGGGACTTGGTGCGAGTTAGGACACGGGTCAGCGAGCACATTGGGTGATGGGTGAGCGGGACTCTATGCGAGTTAGGACATGGGCAGTCGAGTTTTGGATGAGCTCAAGTTTATGTTTAAAAGTAATATGTGTTTTTTAAATAGCTGTCTCCTCGTGGTTCCTGTCGATTAATATCTTGTGTACTGGGCTTTTTCACAAAACTAATTTAATTGTCAGTAAATCTCCAGTCAGGGTACAGATATCTCCGAGGGAGAGGGACTGAGAAACACCAGACAGTGTACAGATATCTCCCTGAGGGAGAGGGACTGAGAGATGCCAGTCAGTGTATAGATATCTCCCTGAGGAAGAGGGACTGAGAGACACCAGACAGTGTACAGATATCTCCCTGAGAGAGAGGGGACTGAGAGACAGCAGTCAGTGTACAGATATCTCCCTGAGAGAGAGGGGACTGAGAGACACCAGTCAGTGTATAGATATCTCCCTGAGAGAGAGGGACTGAGAGACACCAGTCAGTGTATAGATGTCTCCCTGAGAGAGAGGGGACTGAGAGACAGCAGTCAGTGTACAGATATCTCCCTGAGAGAGAGGGACTGAGAGATACCAGTCAGTGTATAGATATCTCCCTGAGAGAGAGGGACTGAGAGACACCAGTCAGTGTACAGATATCTCCCTGAGGGAGAGGGACTGAGAGACACCAGTCAGTGTACAGATATCTCCCTGAGAGAGAGGGGACTGAGAGACACCAGTCAGTGTACAGATATCTCCCTGAGGGAGAGGGACTGCGAGACACCAGTCAGTGTACAGATATCTCCCTGAGGGAGAGGGACTGAGAGACACCAGTCAGTGTACAGATATCTCCCTGAGGGAGAGGGGACTGAGAGACACCAGTCAGTGTACAGATATCTCCCTGAGGGAGAGGGGACTGAGAGACAGCAGTCAGTGTACAGATATCTCCCTGAGAGAGAGGGACTGAGAGATACCAGTCAGTGTATAGATATCTCCCTGAGAGAGAGGGACTGAGAGATACCAGTCAGTGTACAGATATCTCCCTGAGGGAGAGGGACTGAGAGACACCAGTCAGTGTACAGATATCTCCCTGAGGGAGAGGGGACTGAGAGACAGCAGTCAGTGTACAGATATCTCCCTGAGAGAGAGGGACTGAGAGATACCAGTCAGTGTATAGATATCTCCCTGAGAGAGAGGGACTGAGAGATACCAGTCAGTGTACAGATATCTCCCTGAGGGAGAGGGACTGAGAGACACCAGTCAGTGTACAGATATCTCCCTGAGAGAGAGGGGACTGAGAGACACCAGTCAGTGTACAGATATCTCCCTGAGGGAGAGGGACTGAGAGATGCCAGTCAGTGTACAGATATCTCCCCACACGATCTGTCTGTGCTTCTGTCCATCTTGATTTCGACTCCAAGCGGGAGAATGTGTGAGCGACTGCCGTTCACTGGGACGGCGCTGTGTGTGTTCCCGGGAATGTGACGCTGTATATAATTGACTATCTGGGGATACACTGCAGAGGGATATATCCTGTGGTGTGTGGCCATCTGTCCCAGGACTCTGGGCGTGCTCTCCCTCAATAATAACCTGTTTAAAGAAGCTTTGCCCAGCCTCGACTGCTGTTGATACGGAGAACGGCCATTGCCCACCGAGTATCTTGCGGGTGGGTCACCAGAATTGTAAGGGGAGAAATCCCGTCCCTGCCTGTGTTGGGGGGTGTCCCGGGCCGAGCGGTACATTTTGCGCCGGCAAATGGTTTGTGACTGCTGTCGCAAAGATTCACCAGCGGGTCCGAGTTTGGAGCGGGGCACGGAGAGAGGCTGAGCTGCTGAAAATCGCGCCCTAAACAGCCGATCTCTGAGCGGCCCCCGACAGAGACTTCGGTGGGGAAAGAAAACTCACCAAACATTTCCAATTCATTACCAACGTCACCCCAACATAAATCGCTAAAAGGAAAAGCAATCACAGCTACAGTGGGCGGACATTGCTTCCCCCACTGCAGCCGCTACAGCTCGGACCGTCCGCTGTCCCAGGCGGTACCACCAGGGGGCGCTGCGGGGCGGGCCACCTCTCCCGGGCAGTAATACAGAAAATAGGTGCAGGAGCAGGCCATTTGGCCCTTCGAGCCTGCACCACCATTCAATAAGATCATGGCTGAACATGCAACCTCAGTACCCCATTCCTGCTTTCTCTCCATACCCCTTGATCCCTTTAGCCGTAAGGGCCACATCTAACTCCCTTTTGAATATATCTAACGAACTGGACTCAACAACTTTCTGTGGTAGAGAATTCCACAGGTTCACCACTCTCTGGGCGAAGAAGTTTCTCCTCATCTCGGTCCTAAATGGCTTACCCCTTATCCTCAGACTGTGACCCCTGGTTCTGGACTTCCCCAACATTGGGGACATTCTTCCTGCATCTAACCTGTCCAGTCCCATCAGAATTTTACATGTTTCTATGAGATCCCCTCTCATTCTTCTAAATTGCAGTGAATATAAGCCTAGTCGATCCAGTCTTTCTTCATTTGTCAGTCCTGCCATGCCGGGAATCAGTCTGGTGAACCTTCGCTGCACTCCCTCAATAGCAAGAATGTCCTTCCTCAGATTAGGAGACCAAAACTGTACACAATACTCCAGGTGTGGCCTCACCAAGGCCCTGGACAACTGCAGTAAGACCTCCTTGCTCCTATACTCTCATGCTCTTGCTATGAAGGCCAACATGCCATTTGCCGCCTTCACCGCCTGCTGTACCTGCATGCCAACCTTCAATGACTGATGTACCATGACACCCAGGTCTCGTCGCTATTGGCACCGAATGTCCCTGCGGGGCGCTGGGAGCTGGCCGAGCGCAAGTGCTCCTCACCGCCATTGTGCTCCGGGCTGCTAACGGGGGCGGCAGAAGATCAAAAATCCAACCCATTGAATCATCCAGCACAGGAGGAGGCCATTCGGCCCATCGAGCCTGTGACCGAGCGATCCAATCAGTCCCACTTCTCCCACTCTTTCCCCACAGCCCGGAAAACCGTTCCTTTTCAAGTATTTATCCAATTCTAGTTTGAAAGTTACTATTGAATCTGCTCCCGCCGCCGTTTCAGGCAGCGCGTTCCCGATCACAACAACTCGCTGCGTAAACACATTCTCCCCATCTCCCCCTCTGGTTCTTTTGGCAAATATCTTCAATCTGTGTCCCTCTGGTTACTGACCCTCCCGACACTGGAAACAGGTTCTCCTTATTTACTCCATCAAAGCCCTTTTATAATTGTGAACACCTCGATCAAATCTCCTCTCAACCTTCTCTGCTATAAGGAGAACAATCCCAGCCTCTCCAGTCGTTCCCGCGGAACTATTCAAAGAGTAGGATAGTGTTATGCAGATTGCTGCAATTACGTTTAAATAGAGGAGGGTGGGGTCTGTTAACGGACCCAGTGTTGTCCAAGGCCAATCTCGCCTGAGTCAGAAGATCGTGGTTTCAAGTCCCACTCCAGAGACTTGAGCGCCAAATCTGGGCGGACATTCCAGTGCAGTGCTGAGGGAGCGCCGCACTGTCGGAGGGGCAGTACTGAGGGAGCGCCGCACTGTCGGAGGGGCAGTGCTGAGGGAGCGCCGCACTGTCGGAGGGGCAGTGCTGAGGGAGTCCTGCACTGTCGGAGGGGCAGTACTGAGGGAGCGCCGCACTGTCGGAGGGGCAGTACTGAGGGAGCGCCGCACTGTCGGAGGGGCAGTACTGAGGGAGCGCCGCATTGTCGGAGGTACCATCGTTTGGATGAGACATTAAACCGAGGCCCCGTCTGCCCACTTGGGTGGATTTAAAAGATCCCATTGGCACTATTTTGAAGAAGAGCAGGGGAGTTATCCCCGGTGACCTGGGGCCAATATTTATACCCAAATCAACATCACTAAAACATAATGTGTGATTTAATTCATTTCTGTTTGTGGGAGCTTGCTGTGCGTAAATTGGCTACTGTGTTTCTGACATTACGGCAGTGACTACTTCATTGGCTGTAAAGCACGAAGGGAGCTCTTCCCCCCCCCCCCCCCCCAGTCCTCCTCTCTCTCTTTTCCCCCCCCCGTCCTGCTCTTTCTCTTCTCCTCCCCCCCCTCCCCGTCCTGCTCTTTCTCCCCCCCCCCCCCGTCCTGCTCTCTTTCTCCCCCCCCCCCCGTCCTGCTCTCTTTCCCCCCCCCGTCCTGCTCTCTTCCCCCCCCCCCCCCCGTCCTGCTCTCTTCCCCCCCCCCCCATCCTGCTCTCTCCTCCCCCCCCATCCTGCTCTCTCCTCCCCCCCCATCCTGCTCTCTCCTCCCCCCCCATCCTGCTCTCTCCTCCCCCCCCATCCTGCTCTCTCCTCCCCCCCCATCCTGCTCTCTCCTCCCCCCCCATCCTGCTCTCTCCTCCCCCCCCATCCTGTCTCTCCTCCCCCCCCATCCTGCTCTCTCCTCCCCCCCATCCTGCTCTCTCCTCCCCCCCATCCTGCTCTCTCCTCCCCCCCCATCCTGCTCTCTCCTCCCCCCCATCCTGCTCTCTCCTCCCCCCCCATCCTGCTCTCTCCTCCCCCCCATCCTGCTCTCTCCTCCCCCCCCATCCTGCTCTCTCCTCCCCCCCATCCTGCTCTCTCCTCCCCCCCCATCCTGCTCTCTCCTCCCCCCCCATCCTGCTCTCTCCTCCCCCCCCATCCTGCTCTCTCCTCCCCCCCCATCCTGCTCTCTCCTCCCCCCCATCCTGCTCTCTCCTCCCCCCCCATCCTGCTCTCTCCTCCCCCCCCATCCTGCTCTCTCCTCCCCCCCCATCCTGCTCTCTCCTCCCCCCCCATCCTGCTCTCTCCTCCCCCCCCCATCCTGCTCTCTCCTCCCCCCCCATCCTGCTCTCTCCTCCCCCCCCCATCCTGCTCTCTCCTCCCCCCCCATCCTGCTCTCTCCTCCCCCCCCCCCATCCTGCTCTCCTCCCCCCCCATCCTGCTCTCTCCTCCCCCCCCATCCTGCTCTCTCCTCCCCCCCCATCCTGCTCTCTCCTCCCCCCCCATCCTGCTCTCTCCTCCCCCCCCATCCTGCTCTCTCCTCCCCCCCCCATCCTGCTCTCTCCTCCCCCCCCATCCTGCTCTCTCCTCCCCCCCCATCCTGCTCTCTCCTCCCCCCCCCATCCTGCTCTCTCCTCCCCCCCCATCCTGCTCTCTCCTCCCCCCCATCCTGCTCTCTCCTCCCCCCCCATCCTGCTCTCTCCTCCCCCCCCCATCCTGCTCTCTCCTCCCCCCCCATCCTGCTCTCTCCTCCCCCCCCCATCCTGCTCTCTCCTCCCCCCCCATCCTGCTCTCTCCTCCCCCCCCCATCCTGCTCTCTCCTCCCCCCCCCATCCTGCTCTCTCCTCCCCCCCCCCATCCTGCTCTCTCCTCCCCCCCCCCATCCTGCTCTCTCCTCCCCCCCCCATCCTGCTCTCTCCTCCCCCCCCCATCCTGCTCTCTCCTCCCCCCCCCCATCCTGCTCTCTCCTCCCCCCCCCATCCTGCTCTCTCCTCCCCCCCCCATCCTGCTCTCTCCTCCCCCCCCCATCCTGCTCTCTCCTCCCCCCCCCCATCCTGCTCTCTCCTCCCCCCCCCATCCTGCTCTCTCCTCCCCCCCCCCATCCTGCTCTCTCCTCCCCCCCCCATCCTGCTCTCTCCTCCCCCCCCCCCATCCTGCTCTCTCCCTCCCCCCCATCCTGCTCTCTCCTCCCCCCCCCCATCCTGCTCTCTCCTCCCCCCCCCCATCCTGCTCTCTCCTCCCCCCCCCCCATCCTGCTCTCTCCTCCCCCCCCCCATCCTGCTCTCTCCTCCCCCCCCCATCCTGCTCTCTCCTCCCCCCCCCCATCCTGCTCTCTCCTCCCCCCCCCCATCCTGCTCTCTCCTCCCCCCCCCCATCCTGCTCTCTCTCCCCCCCCCATCCTGCTCTCTCCTCCCCCCCCCCATCCTGCTCTCTCCTCCCCCCCCCCATCCTGCTCTCTCCTCCCCCCCCCCCATCCTGCTCTCTCCTCCCCCCCCCCCCTCCTGCTCTCTCCTCCCCCCCCCATCCTGCTCTCTCCTCCCCCCCCCATCCTGCTCTCTCCTCCCCCCCCCCATCCTGCTCTCTCCTCCCCCCCCCATCCTGCTCTCTCCTCCCCCCCCCATCCTGCTCTCTCCTCCCCCCCCCCATCCTGCTCTCTCCTCCCCCCCCCCATCCTGCTCTCTCCTCCCCCCCCCATCCTGCTCTCTCCTCCCCCCCCCCCATCCTGCTCTCTCCTCCCCCCCCCCATCCTGCTCTCTCCTCCCCCCCCCCCCATCCTGCTCTCTCCTCCCCCCCCCATCCTGCTCTCTCCTCCCCCCCCCATCCTGCTCTCTCCTCCCCCCCCCCATCCTGCTCTCTCCTCCCCCCCCCCCATCCTGCTCTCTCCTCCCCCCCCCATCCTGCTCTCTCCTCCCCCCCCCATCCTGCTCTCTCCTCCCCCCCCCATCCTGCTCTCTCCTCCCCCCCCCATCCTGCTCTCTCCTCCCCCCCCCATCCTGCTCTCTCCTCCCCCCCCCATCCTGCTCTCTCCTCCCCCCCCCCATCCTGCTCTCTCCTCCCCCCCCCATCCTGCTCTCTCCTCCCCCCCCCATCCTGCTCTCTCCTCCCCCCCCCCATCCTGCTCTCTCCTCCCCCCCCATCCTGCTCTCTCCTCCCCCCCCATCCTGCTCTCTCCTCCCCCCCCCATCCTGCTCTCTCCTCCCCCCCCCATCCTGCTCTCTCCTCCCCCCCCCATCCTGCTCTCTCCTCCCCCCCCCCATCCTGCTCTCTCCTCCCCCCCCCCATCCTGCTCTCTCCTCCCCCCCCCATCCTGCTCTCTCCTCCCCCCCCCATCCTGCTCTCTCCTCCCCCCCCCCATCCTGCTCTCTCCTCCCCCCCCCATCCTGCTCTCTCCTCCCCCCCCCCATCCTGCTCTCTCCTCCCCCCCCATCCTGCTCTCTCCTCCCCCCCCCCATCCTGCTCTCTCCTCCCCCCCCCATCCTGCTCTCTCCCCCCCCATCCTGCTCTCTCCTCCCCCCCCCATCCTGCTCTCTCCTCCCCCCCCATCCTGCTCTCTCCTCACCCCCCCATCCTGCTCTCTCCTCCCCCCCCCATCCTGCTCTCTCCTCCCCCCCCCATCCTGCTCTCTCCTCCCCCCCCCCATCCTGCTCTCTCCTCCCCCCCCCATCCTGCTCTCTCCTCCCCCCCCCATCCTGCTCTCTCCTCCCCCCCCCATCCTGCTCTCTCCCCCCCCATCCTGCTCTCTCCTCACCCCCCATCCTGCTCTCTCCTC
>NC_091986.1:219211245-219324097 GCF_044704955.1 Pristiophorus japonicus | reverse complement strand
CCTGCTCTCTCCTCCCCCCCCCCATCCTGCTCTCTCCCCCCCCCCATCCTGCTCTCTCCTCCCCCCCCCCCTGCTCTCTCCTCCCCCCCATCCTGCTCTCTCCTCCCCCACCCCATCCTGCTCTCTCCTCCTCCCCCCCCCATCCTGCTCTCTCTCCCCCCCCATCCTGCCCTCTCCTCCCCCCCCATCCTGCTCTCTCCTCCCCCCCCCATCCTGCTCTCTCCGCCCCCCCCATCCTGCTCTCTCCTCCCCCCCCATCCTGCTCTCTCCTCCCCCCCCCCATCCTGCTCTCTCCTCCCCCCCCCATCCTGCTCTCTCCTCCCCCCCATCCTGCTCTCTCCTCCCCCCCCATCCTGCTCTCTCCTCCCCCCCCCATCCTGCTCTCTCCTCCCCCCCCCATCCTGCTCTCTCCTCCCCCCCCCATCCTGCTCTCTCCTCCCCCCCCCCCATCCTGCTCTCTCCTCCCCCCCCCCCATCCTGCTCTCTCCTCCCCCCCCCCATCCTGCTCTCTCCTCCCCCCCCCCATCCTGCTCTCTCCTCCCCCCCCCATCCTGCTCTCTCCTCCCCCCCCCATCCTGCTCTCTCCTCCCCCCCCATCCTGCTCTCTCCTCCCCCCCCCCCATCCTGCTCTCTCCCCCCCCCCATCCTGCTCTCTCCTCCCCCCCCCATCCTGCTCTCTCCTCCCCCCCCCATCCTGCTCTCCTCCCCCCCCATCCTGCTCTCTCCTCACCCCCCATCCTGCTCTCTCCTACCCCCCCCATCCTGCTCTCTCCTCCCCCCCCATCCTGCTCTCTCCTCACCCCCCATCCTGCTCTCTCCTCCCCCCCCCATCCTGCTCTCTCCTCCCCCCCCCATCCTGCTCTCTCCTCCCCCCCCATCCTGCTCTCTCCTCCCCCCCCCATCCTGCTCTCTCCTCCCCCCCCATCCTGCTCTCTCCCCCCCCATCCTGCTCTCTCCTCACCCCCCATCCTGCTCTCTCCTCACCCCCCATCCTGCTCTCTCCTCCCCCCCATCCTGCTCTCTCCTCCCCCCCCATCCTGCTCTCTCCTCCCCCCCCCCATCCTGCTCTCTCCTCCCCCCCCCCCCCATCCTGCTCTCTCCTCCTCCCCCCCCCCCATCCTGCTCTCTCCTCCCCCCCCCCATCCTGCTCTCTCCTCCCCCCCCCATCCTGCTCTCTCCTCCCCCCCCCCCATCCAGCTCTCCCCTCCCCCCCCCCCCCCCCCCCCCCCCATCCTGCTCTCCCCTCCCCCCCTCCCCCCATCCTGCTCTCTCCTCCCCCCCCCCCATCCTGCTCTCTCCTCCCCCCCCCATCCTGCTCTCTCCTCCCCCCCCCCACCCCATCCTGCTCTCTCCTCTCCCCCCCCCCCATCCTGCTCTCTCCTCTTCCCCCCCCCCCATCCTGCTCTTTCTTCTCCCCCCCCCAATCCTGCTCTTTCTCTCTCTCCCCCCCCCCCCCCGTCCTGCTCTTTCTCTCTCTCCCCCCCCCCCCCCGTCCTGCTCTTTCTTCCCCCCCCCCCCAATCCTGCTCTTTCTCTCTTCCCCCCCCCCCCCCATCCTGCTCTTTCTCTCTCCCCCCCCCCCATCCTGCTCTTTCTTCCCCCCCCCCCCCCCCCATCCTGCTCTTTCTTCCCCCCCCCCCCCCATCCTGCTCTCTCTTCTCCCCCCCCCCCATCCTGCTCTTTCTCTCCCCCCCCCCCCATCCTGCTCTCTCTTCTCTTCCCCCCCCCCCCCATCCTGCTCTTTCTCTCCCCCCCCCCCCCATCCTGCTCTTTCTCTCTTCCCCCCCCCCCCATCCTGCTCTTTCTCTCTTCCCCCCCCCCCCCATCCTGCTCTTTCTCTCTTCCCCCCCCCCCATCCTGCTCTCTCTTCTCCCCCCCCCCCCATCCTGCTCTCTCTTCTCCCCCCCCCATCCTGCTCTCTCTTCCCCCCCCCCCCATCCTGCTCTTTCTCTCCCCCCCCCCCCATCCTGCTCTCTCTTCTCCCCCCCCCCCCCATCCTGCTCTTTCTCTCTCTCTCCCCCCCCCCCCATCCTGCTCTCTCTTCTCCCCCCCCCCCCCCATCCTGCTCTCTCTTCTCCCCCCCCCCCCCATCCTGCTCTTTCTCTCTTCCCCCCCCCCCCATCCTGCTCTCTCTCTTCTCCCCCCCTCCCCCCAATCCTGCTCTTTCTCTCTCCCCCCCCCCCCCATCCTGCTCTTTCTTCTCCCCCCCCCCCATCCTGCTCTCTCTTCTCCCCCCCCCCCCTTCCTGCTCTTTCTCTCTCCCCCCCCCCCCCCCCCCGTCCTGCTCTTTCTCTCCCCCCCACGTCCTGCTCTTTCTCCCCCCCCCCCATCCTGCTTTTTCTCTCTCTCTCTCTCCACCCACCCCCCCCCGTCCTCCTCTTCCCCCCCCCCCCCCCCCCGTCCTCCTCTTTCTCTCTCACCCCCCCCCGTCCTCTTCCCCCCCCCCCCCTCCCCCCGTCCTCCTCTTTCTCTCTCACCCCCCCCCCGTCCTCTTCCCCCCCCCCCCCCTCCCCCCGTCCTCCTCTTTCTCTCTTTTCCCCCCCCCCTCCCCCGTCCTCCTCTTCCCCTCCCTCCCCCGTCCTCCTCTTTCTCTCTTTCCCCCCCCCGCCCCCAGTCCTGCTCTTTCTCTTTCTCCCCCCCACCCCCGTCCTGCTCTTTCACCCCCCCCCCCCGTCTCCCGTCCGCCTCTTTCCCCCGCCCCCTCCCTCCCTCCCCATCTCTCCCTCCCCCCACCCCCATCCCCCTGTACCTCAGTCACTGACCCCTCTCTCTCTTTCTCTCTCTCTCAGTGCAGGATGCTGTGCAAAGACCTGAGCTCGGAGACGCTGTACGACGTTCTACACGACACCGAGTACCGCAGGAAGTGGGACGAGAACATGATCGAGACGTTCGACATCGGCAAGCTCACCGTCAATGCCGACGTCGGTTACTACGCCTGTGAGTGGGAATGGTTGTCCCCATCCGGGTGGGAATATTGCCATTCCAGCCACTGCCCACAGTCCTGATCTGGGCCAGAATCACCCTCAAATAGCGGGAGGGAGATAGAGGAGCAAATATGTAGCAAATTGCTGTGAAGTCCAAACACCATAGGGTAGTAATAGTCGGGGATTTTAACTATCCAAATATTGATTGGGACAAATTTAGTGTGAAGGGTATAGAGGGTGCGGAATTCTTGAAATGCTTTCAAGTCAGCACATAGCAAGCCCAACACGAGAGGGGGCGGTCTTGGATTTAGTTTTTGGGGAATGAAGCTGGGCAGGTTGCAGGGGTATTAGTGGGGGAGCACTAGGGTGCTAGTGATCATAATTCAGTCAGATTCAAATTGGTTATGGATAAGGACAAGAATAGGCCTGGAATAAAAGTTCCGAATTGGGGAAAAGCTAATTTTGCTAAGTTAAGGAATGATTTGGCCACAGTGGACTGGAAACAGCTAGTTGTGGGTAAATCAGTGTCGGAACAGTGGGAGGCATTCAAGGAGGAGATCCGAAAGGCTCAGGCCAAACATGTGCCCTTAAAGAAAAAGGTTGGGAATAATAATTCTAAAGCCCCCTGGATGTCTAGGGACTTACAGGGAAGGGTTAAGAAAAAAATCTTACATCACATATCAATGGCTAAATACTTTAGAATCTTTAGAGGAATATAGAAAGATAAGAGGTAAAATTAAAAAGGATATTAGGAATGCTAAGAGAGAGCACGAGAAATTCTTGGCCAGTAAAATCAAGGAAAACCCCAAGATGTTCTATAAATATATTAAGAGTAAGAGGGTAACTAAAGAAAGGGCCTATTAGAGACCATGAGGGTAATCTTTGTGTGGAGGCGGAAGATGTTGGGAGGGTTCTTAACGAATACTTTGCATCTGTTTTCACAAAGGAAAGGGGCAATGCAGATACTGCTATCGAGGAGGAGTGTGATATTCTGGATAAAATAAATACAGTGAGAGAGGAAGTATTATTAAAGGGATTAGCAGCTTTGTAAGTAGATAAGTCCCCAGGCCCGGATGAAATGCATCCCAGGCTGTTGAGCGAAGTAAAAGAGGAAATAGCAGAGGCCTTGATCATCATTTTCCGGTCCTCTTTGGATCTGGGCATGGTGCCGGAGGATTGGAGGACTGCTAATGTAGTACTCTTGTTTAAGAAGGGAGAAAGGGATAGGCCGAGTAATTACAGGCCCGTCAGCCTAACCTCAGTGGTGGGAAAATTATTGGAAAAAGTTCTAAGACAGGATAAATCTACATTTGAAAAGGCAAGGATTAATTAGGGACAGTCAGCACGGATTTATTAAGGGAAGATCGTGTTTGACTAACCTGATTGAATTTTTTGAGGAGGTAACCAAGAGGGTCGATGAGGGTAGTGTGTGCGATGTAGTGTATCTGGACTTTAGCAAGGCTTTTGATAAGGTCCCACATGGTAGACTGGTCATGAAGGTTAAAGCCCATGGGATACAGAGCAAAGTGGCAAGTTGGATCCAAAATTGGCTTGGAGGTAGGAAGCAAAGGGTAATGGTCGATGGATGTTTTTGTGACTGGAAGGATGTTTCCAGTGGAGTTCCGCAGGGCTCAGTACTGGGACCCTTGCTTTTTGTGGTATATATCAATGATTTAGATTTGAATATAGTGAGTATGATTAAGAAGTTTGCAGACGACACTAAAATTGGCTGTGTGGTTGATAATGAAGAGGAAAGTCATGGGCTGCAGGAGGATATCAATCTACTGGTCAGGTGGGCAGAGCAGTAGCAAATGGAATTTAATTCAGAGAAGTGTGAGGTGATTCGCTTTGGGAGGGCTAATAAGGAAAGAGTATACACATTAAACAGTTGGCCACTTAATAATGTAGATGAACAAAGTGACCTTGGAGTGCTTGTCCACAGATCCCTGAAAGTAGCAGGCCAGGTGGATAAGAAGTCATACAGAATGTTTGCCTTTATTGGCCGAGGCATAGAATATAAGAGCAGGGAGGTTATGCTTAAATTGTATAATACTTTGGTTAGGCCACAATTGGAGTACTGTGTGCAGTTCTGGTCACCGTATTATAGAAAGGACATGATTGCACTGGAGAGGGTGCAGAGGAGATTTACTAGGATGCTGCCTGGAATGGAGAATCTTAGTTATGAGGACAGATTGGATAGGCTGGGTTTGTTCTCATTCGAACAGAGGAGGTTGAGGAGAGATCTCCATTGAGGTGTACAAAATATTGAGGGGCCTGGACACAGTGGATAGTAAGGGTCTATTTCCATTGGTGGAGGGGTCTATTACGAGGGGGCGTAGTTTCAAGGTGGTTGGTGGAAGGTTTAGAGGGGATTTGAGGGGGGCTTCTTTACGCAGAGGGTTGTGGGGATCTGGAACTCGCTGCCTGGAAGAATGGTGGATGCAGAAACCCTCACCACATTTAAGAGATGCTTGGATGGGCATTTGAAGCGCCGTAACCTGCAGGGTTATGGACCTAGAGCTGATAATTGGGATTAAGCTAGATGACCTTTTGTTGGACGGAGCAGATATAATGGTAAGTACTGCAGGGAATCGAATACGGCCAGGGTGCTCTCCTGGACTAGTTTCGATCGCCTGGATGGGTCGGAGAGGAATTTTCCCAGATTTTTTTTCCCCTAAATTGGCCTGGGTTTTTATCTGGTTTTTGCCTCTCCCAGGGGATCACATGGCTCCGGTTGGGGTGGAGTGTAGAATGTTTCAGTGTAAGGGATGTCGCAGTTGTGTGGGGCGGACTGGTTGGGCTGGGTGCTCTATACCTGTCCGCCATTGTTCATTGTTCATGGGTTTATATGTAACCTTCAGGGCTGCTGACCGAGGGCTGTGCGGCTCTTTGTCGGCCGGCGCGGACACGATGGGCCGGAATGGCCTCCTTCTGCGCTGTACATTTCTGTGTTTCTATGTTTCTATTCCAGCCACTGCCCCCAGGCCGCAATCCCGGTATTCCCAACACTGCCCACAGTCCTGATCTGGGCGAGTAGTCTGAATCTGGCCCCCTCTCCCGATGGGCCAGGCCCCGCCACACCTCCCCCCCCCCCTGCCCCACAAACCCCGCAAAGAGCATGTAGCGCCTTTAACGTAGTGAAACGTCCCGAGGCGGTTCACAGGAGTGTGATGAGA
Source organism: Pristiophorus japonicus (assembly GCF_044704955.1). NCBI lineage: Eukaryota > Metazoa > Chordata > Chondrichthyes > Pristiophoridae > Pristiophorus > Pristiophorus japonicus. The sequence goes on along the minus strand of NC_091986.1, from coordinate 219,317,998 downwards.
TTAAAAATTTGACACCGAGCCGCATAAGTAGAAATTAGCGCAGGTGACCAAAAGCTTGGTCAAAGAGGTCGGTTTTAAGGAGCGTCTTGAAAGAGGAAAGAGAGGTTTAGGGAGGGAGTTCCAGAGCTTGGGGCCCAGGCAGCTGAAGGCACAGCCACCGATGGTTGAGCGATTATAATCAGGGATGCTCAAGAGGGCAGAATTAGAGGAGCGCAGCGATCTTGCGGGGTTGTGGGGCTGGAGGAGATTACAGAGATAGGGAGGGGTGAGGGCCATGGAGGGATTTGTAAACACATGCGAATTCTGAAATCGAGGCGTTGTTTAACCGGCAGCCAATATAGGTTAGCGAGCACAGCGGGTGATGGGTGAGTGGGACTCGGTGCGAGTTAGGACACAGGGCAGCGAGCACAGCGGGTGATGGGTGAGCGGGACTCGGTGCGAGTTAGGACACGGGGCAGTGAGCACAGCGGGTGATGGGTGAGCGGGACTCGGTGCGAGTTAGGACACGGGGCAGTGAGCACAGCGGCTGATGGGTGAGTGGGACTCAGTGCGAGTTAGGACACGGGGCAGTGAGCACGGGGTGATGGGTGAGCGGGACTCGGTGTGAGTTAGGACACGGGGCAGTGAGCACAGGGGGTGATGGGTGAGCGGGACTTGGTGCGAGTTAGGACACGGGGCAGTGAGCACAGGGGGTGCTGGGTGAGCGGGACTCGGTGCGAGTTAGGACACGGGGCAGCGAGCACAGGGGGTGATGGGTGAGCGGGACTTGGTGCGAGTTAGGACACGGGGCAGTGAGCACAGGGGATGATCGGTGAGCGGGACTTGGTGCGAGTTAGGACACGGGGCAGCCAAGTTTTGGATCACCTCCAGTTTACGTCGGGTAGAATGTGGGAGGCCAGCCAGGAGTGCGTTGGAATAATCAAGTCTGGAGGTAGCAAAGGCATGGATGAGGGCTTCAGCAGCGGATGAGCTGAAAAAAGAAAGAAAAGCAAGACTTGCATTTATATAGCGCATTTAATTACCACCGGATGTCGCAAAGCGCTTTACAGCCAATGAAGTTCACCAGACTGATTCCCAGGATGGCTGGACTGACATATGAGGAGAGACTGGATCGACTGAGCCTTTATTCACTGGAGTTTAGAAGGATGAGAGGAGATCTCATAGAAACATATAAGATTCTGATGGGACTGGAGAGGTTAGATGCAGGAAGAATGTTCCTGATGTTGGGGAAGTCCAGAACCAGGGGACACAGACTAAGGATAAGGGCTAAGCCATTTAGGACCGAGATGAGGAGAAACTTCTTCACTCAGAGTTGTTAGCCTGTGGAATTCTCTACCACAGAGTTGTTGAGGCCAGTTCGTTGGATATATTCAAAAGGGAGTTAGATGTGGCCCTTACGGCTAAAGGGATCAAGGGGTATGGAGAGAAAGCAGGAAAGGGGTACTGAGGTGAATGATCAGCCATGATCTTATTGAAGGGTGGTGCAGGCTCGAAGTGCCGAATGGCCTACTCCTGCACCTATTTTCTATGTTTCTATGTTTGGGGAAGGAAATCCACTGTCCTTACCCGGTCTGGCCTACATGTGACTCCAGTCCCACACCAACGAGGTTTCATCAAACCACTCTTGCAATTCCGACTCACCTTCTCGGGGCGAGTAAGGATGAGGAATAAATCCCATCGGTGCTTTTGAGGCTCTCGTTGCTGAGAATGAATTATAGGGATACAAGAAAGTGTTTGGAGATGACCCGGTCGGTGATTGAGACCCTGGGAGTTTGGAGGTCACAGCAAGGTCGAGCGGGGCGGCTGTGAATGTGGACGGGAGAGGTTTTATTTGGGCTGAGGTTTAGGGAAGGGAATGTGGCTGTGAATTCAAAAAAAGAGAAGGTAAAGGGAGCCAAGATGAAACCTAAGAAGTAGGAGTCGGCCATTCGGCCCCTCGAGCCTGCTCCGCCATTTAATACAATCATGGCTGATCTGATCACGGACTCAGCTCCACTTTCCCGCCCGCTCCCCATAACCCTTTACTCCCATATCGCTCAAAAATCTATCTCCACCTTAAATATATTCAATGACCCAGCCTCCACAGCTCTCTGGGGACAGAGAATTCCACAGATTTACAACCCTCTGAGAGAAGAAATTCCTCCTCATCTCAAATTTAAATGGGCGGCCCCTTATTCTGAGACTGTGTCTCCTAGTTTTAGTTTCCCCTATGAGTGGAAATATCCTCTCTGCATCCACCTTGTCGAGCCTCCTCATTATCTTATAAGTTTCAATAAGATCACCTCTCATTCTTCTGAATTCCAATGAGTAGAGGCCCAACCTACTCAACCTTTCCTCATAAATCAACCCCCTCATCCCCGGAATCAACCCCATCGTGCCTGTGCTGGCTCTGTGACAGAGTGATCCAATCAGTCCCTGTCCCCTCCCCCTCTGGTTCTTTAGCCAATCACCTTCAATCTGTGTCCCTCTGGTTACCAACCCTCAATGGAAACACTTTCTCCTTATTTACTCTATCAAAACCCCTCATGATTTTGAACACCTCGATTAAATCTCTTCTCCACCTTCTCTGCTCCAAGGAGAACAACCCCAGCTTCTCCAGTCTATCCACGTCACTGAGGTCCCTCATCCCTGGAACCATTCTCGTAACTTCCCTCCGCACCCTCTCCAAGGCCTTCACGTCCTTCCTAAAGAGCGGTGCCCAGAATTGGACTTTTGTATACAGTGCCTTTACTTGTGCATGAAACACAAGAGGATAGTATGCAGGTACAGCAAGTGATCAGGAAGGCCAATGGTACCTTGGCCTTTATTGCAAAGGGGGATGGAGTATAAAAGCAGGGAAGTCTTGCTACAGCTATACAGGGTATTGGTGAGGCCACACCTGGAATACTGCGTGCAGTTTTGGTTTCCATATTTACGAAAGGATATACTTGCTTTGGAGGCAGTACAGAGAAGGTTCACTCAATTGATTCCAACGATGAGGGGGTTGACTTACGAGGAAAGGTTGAGTAGGTTGGGCCTCCACTCATTGGAATTCAGAAGAATGAGAGGTGATCTTATCGAAACGTATAAGATTATGAGGGGGCTCGACAAGGTGGATGCAGAGAGGATGTTTCCACTGATGGGGGAGACTAGAACTAGGGGGCATGGTCTTAGAATAAGGGGCCGCCCATTTAAAGCTGAGATGAGGAGGAATTTCTTCTCTCTGAGGGTTGTAAATCTGTGGAATTCGCTGCCTCAGAGAGCTGTGGAAGCTGGGACATTGAATAAATTTAAGACAGAGATAGACAGTTTCTTAAATGATAAGGGGATAAGGGGTTATGGGGAGTGGGCGGGGAAGTGGAGCTGAGTCCATGATCAGATCAGCCATGGTCTTATTAAATGGTGGAGCAGACTAGAGGGGCCGAATGTCCTACTCCTCCTATTTCTTATATTTGCTTATTTATAAAGCCCAGGTTCCCATACGCTCTCTCTTTAACAGCGTTCTCCACCTGCTCTGCCACCTTCTGGGATTTGTGGACATAGACCCCCAGGCCCCTCCGTTCCTGCACCCTCGGGAAAACAGCACCAATTCTTTATGTTGCCTCTCATCATGTGCGTTGGATTTGAGAACAATTTTTTTTTTTTGGAACAATTTGTGTTTTGCCACCAGGGAGATGCCCAAAGCCTTTGAAAAACCGCGATGTGATCACACTGAGGTCCTGGCTCCCCATGGGCAGCGACTACATCATCATGAACTACTCCGTTAAACACTCGGTGAGTGGACGGGCCATCGTCCGGGGAGTGAGGGCCGGTCTGACCCAAGGGAAGGGCGAGGCCATCGGGGGTGGGGGGGTGGTTAGTGACGTGGTTGGGGGGGGTTCCTGGGGCTGGGGTGGGGGCGAGGTTCCTTGGGGGGGGGGGGGGGCCGGAGAGGGGGGGGGGGGTTCCTGGGTGGGGGTTATTGTAGGGTCGGGGTTCCTGGGGCGGCGGGGAGTGGGTTCCTGGGGTGGGGGGGGCAGGAAGCAGGGGTTCCTGGGGTGGGGGTGGGTGTTCTTGGTGGGGGCCAGGGTGGGGGGGTTCCCAGGGTGGGGGATGGCTGGGGTGGGGGGGACCGGGATTCCCAGAGAAATGTGAACCTGTGCAATTCTCCACCACAAAGTTGCTGATGCCAGTTTGTTAGATCTATTCAAAAGGGAGTAAGATATGGCCCTTACGGCTAAAGGGATCAAGCGGTATGGAGAGAAAGCAGGAAAGGGGTACTGAGGTGAATGATCAGCCATGATCATATTGAATGGTGGTGCAGGCTCGAAAGGCCGAATGGCCTACTCCTGCACCTATTTTCTATGTTTCATGGGTTCTTTGCTTAAGAATCCATAGCAACACATTGTGATTAAGAACTAGTTGGTTTATTAGCAAAAGGTTTAACAATCACACGACACATTACCAGTTCACCCACCAGGCTCTCAACCACCTGCCCCATCGTGGATCCCCCGAACCCAACTGGCCGGGGTTTTATTGAGTCTTGTGAACATCACGTGACTGGCTAAGCCACTCACAACTCAACAGCGCAACAAACCTGTGAGCATCCTCACAGGGGCATACATTACACCTGGGTGGGGGTGCGAGGTGAGGGGTCCCCAGGGTGGAGGTGCGAGATGAGGGGTCCCCAGGGTGGAGGTGCAAGATGAGGGGTCCCCAGGGTGGGGGTGCGAGGTGAGGGGTCCCCAGGGTGGGGGTGCGAGGTGAGAGGGAGGGTTTCCCATGGTGGGGGTGTAAGGGGGGAGGGTGCAGGGGTCCCCAGGGTGGGGGTGTGAGGGCAGGGGTCCCCAGTGTGGGGGTGTGAGGGCAGGGGTCCACAGGGTGGGGGTTCCCCTAGGGTGGGGGAGTTGAGGTGAGGGGACAGGGGTCCCCGGGGTGGGATTATGAGGGGGGGGGGGGTCTCAGGGTTGGGGGTGTGAGGGGTTCCCCAGGGTGGAGGTTCCCCAGGGTGGGGGTGTGAGGGAAGGGGTTCCCCAGGGTGGGGGTGTGAGGGGAGGGGTTCCCCAGGGTGGGGGCAGAAGTTGCAATCAGTGTTACTGCAGGCCAATCCAGAGGTGGCTCGAGGTGCACTAGGACATCGCAAACCCTTCGTTCAATCTGTTTGCAAAAATCTGACATTAAACCCAGCAATGAAAAGAGATGCTGGAATTTCTCTCGCGCCTTTCACGACCACCGGACATCTCAAACCACTTTTTGAAGTGTAGTCACTGTTGTAGGAAACGCGGCCGCCAATTAGCGCACAGCAAGCTCCCACAAACAACAATGTGATGATGAGCAGATAATCTGTTCTTTTGTTTATGTGGGTTGAGAGATAATTATTGGCCAGGACACCGGAGAGAACTCCCCTGCTCTTCTTCGAAATACTGGCCATGGGATCTTTTACCTCCACCTGAGAGCAGACGGTGCCTCGGTTTTATGTTTCCTCCGAAAGACAGCCCCTCCGACAGTGCGGCGCTCCCTCGGCACCGCCTCTCCGACAGTGCGGCGCTCCCTCGGCACCGCCCCTCCGACAGTGCGGCGCTCCCTCGGCACTGCACTGGGAGTGTCAGCCCGGATTTATGTGCTCAAGTTCGTGGAGTGAGACTTGAACCCACAACCTTCTGCCTCCGAGGCGAGAGAGTTGCCCACTGAGCCAGGGCTGAGCAGCATGTACCGTATTCACTGGCATATAGGCTGCACCACAAACATCTACCGGTTTAGTTTTGGTCGGTTGTAAAGGCCTTGGAGAGGGTACGGAGGAGATTGACCAGAATGGTTCCAGGGATGAGGGACTTCAGTTACGTGCATAGACTGGAGAAGCTGGGGTGGTTCTCCTTGGAGCAGAGAAGGTTAAGGGGAGATTTGATGAAGGTATTCAAAATCATGAGGGGTTTTGAGGCAGTAAGTGAGGAGAAAGTGTTTCCAATGTCGGGAGGGTCGGTAACCAGAGGGACACAGATTTAAGGTGATTGGCAAAAGAACCAGAGGGGGAGATGAGGAGAAATTTATTTTACGGATCTGGAACGCGCTGCCTGAAAGGGCGGTGGGAGCAGATTCAATTGTGACTTTCAAAAGTTGGATAAATACTTGAAAAGGGCAGTGGGGAAAGAGCAGGGGAGAGTGGGACTGATTGGTTTGCTCGCTCACCGAGTTGACGCAGGCTCGATGGGCCGAATGGCTGCAGTTATACCGTGTCATTCGAAGCGAGTGACTCTTTTTGTTGATCTTTGCACTTTCTCCTCAGAAATATCCTCCAAAGAAGGAACGTGTTCGGGCAGTTTCAATTCAGACTGGCTACCTGGTGGAAACGAACAGCGTCAACAGCTGCACCCTCACTTACCTGGCACAGGTGGATCCCAGAGGTAAGGGAGAGGTACACGAGCCGGTGCCCAAGCCCGAGCCCCGGGTCAGCGCTGGGAAGTGTTTCAGGAGCGCACATGACAACTTGCATTTTACAACGTCGTAAAATTGTTCCAAGCCACTTCACAGGAGCGATTATCAGGCAAAGTTTGACACCGAGCCCCATAAGGAGATATTAGGGCGGGTGACCAAAAGCTTGGTCAAAGTGGGAGGTTTCAAGTGGTGTCCTGGAACATCAGGACCCACATGGACTTATTAGTCACCTGAGAACTCATCTTAGTGTGGAAACAAGTCATCCTTGACTCTGAGGGACTGCCTATGGTGATCACTGGGGGAGGGGTCAGAATTCAATTACTGGACGTGGGCGTCACTGGCAAGGTCAGCATTTATTGCCCATCATAATTGCCCTCGAGAAGGTGGTGGTGAGCTGCCATTTCACAGGGCAGTTACTTTATCGCAAAGGGGATGGAGTATAAAAGCGGGGAAGTCTTGCTTCAGCTATACAGGGTATTGGTGAGGCCACACCTGGAATACTGCGTGCAGTTTTGGTTTCCATACTTAGGATATACTTACTTTGGAGGCAGTTCAGAGAAGTTTCACTCAGTTGATTCCGGAGATGAGGGGGTTGACTTATGAGGAAAGGTTGAGGAGGTTGGGCCTCTACTCATTGGAATTCAGAAGAATGAGAGGTGATCTTATTGAAACGTATAAGATTATGAGGGGGCTTGACAAGGTGGATGCAGAGAGGATGTTTCCACTGATGGGGGAGACTAGAACTAGAGGGCATCATCTTAGAATAAGGAGCCACCCATTTAAAACTGAGATGAGGAGGAATTTCTTCTCAGCGAGTCGTAAATCTGTGGAATTCGCTGCCTCAGAGAGCTGTGGAGGCTGGGTCATTGAATAAATTTAAGACAGAAATAGACAGTTTCTTAATCGATAAGGGACTATGGGGAGTGGGCAGGGAAGTGGAGCTGAGTCCATGATCAGATCAGCCATGATCGTATTAAATGGCGGAGCAGGCTCGAGGGGCAGAATGGCCAACTCCTGCTCCTATTTCTTATGTTCAAGGACAAAAGAGAGGCGGAGAGGTTTAGGGAGGGAGTTCCAGAGCTTGGGGCCCAGGCAGCTGAAGGCACAGCCACCGATGGTGGAGCGATTATAATCAGGGATGCTCAGGAGGGCAGAATTAGAGGAGTGCAGACATCTTGGGGTTGTGGGGCTGGAGGACATTACAGAGATAGGGAGGGGCGAGGGCCATGGAGGGATTTGAACACTGAGATGAAGGCAAAATGAGGAGGTTGGGAAGCGGGATGATGCACCTGTCCTTGTAGCAGGATCAGGGATTTATGTTTGGGGCAGGGTATGGCGTCCTACGGATGGGTCACCTAAATCCCCGCATCCATTTCATCATCATCAGAGGCAGTCCCTCGGAATCGAGGAAGACTTGCTTCCACTCTAAAAGTGAGTTCTCAGGTGACTGAACAGTCCAATACGGGAATTACAGTCTCTGTCACAGGTGGGACAGACAGTGGTTGAAGGAAAGGGAGGGTGGGACTGGTTTGCCGCACGCTCCTTCCGCTGCCTGCGCTTGATTTCTGCATGCTCTCGGCGACGAGACTCGAGGTGCTCAGCGCCCTCCCGGATGCTCTTCCTCCACTTAGGGCGGTCTTTGGCCAGGGACTCCCAGGTGTCGGTGGGGATGTTGCATTTTATCAGGGAGGCTTTGAGGGTGTCCTTGTAACGTTTCCTCTGCCCACCTTGGGACTCGTTTGCCGTGTAGGAGTTCCGAGTAGAGCGCTTGCTTTGGGAGTCTCGTGTCGGGCAGTAACTGACCGTGCCAGAAGGGGGCGATGTCTGACCAGAGTACAGAAATAATTCAACCCTGATTCAGGAAGAGGAAAAAGATGAGTATCGTTTCTATAGCTCCTTTCATGAAACTTCCGGATTGTTGTAAAAACCCATCTGGTTCATTCATGTCCTTTTGGGAAGGTAATCTGCCGCCCTTACCCGGTCTGAGCCTATAGGTGACTCCAGACCCACAGCAATGTTGTTGATTCTTAACTGCCCTCTGAAATGGCCCAGTGAGTCGCTACAACAAAGTCAGCACTGTGGGAGCACCTTCACCACACGGACTGCAGCGGTTCAAGAAGGCAGCTCACCACCACCTTCTCAAGGGGCGATTAGGGATGGGCAATAAATGCCGGCCTTGCCAGCGACACCCACATCCCAGGAACAATTTTTTTTAAAACTGCACATCCAGCGGGTCTAATTCCAGCCCTTAATGAAACATCGAGTCTGCCCCATCGCGAGAAGAGTGAACGTGTACGCAGACAATATTCCAGTGAGCGAGCGCTCTGTCTGTGGAACTGGCTCCCGAGGTCCTGATCCGTTTACAGATTGATTCCTTTCAGTAAGTAACATTTTGGGATACAGTACGAGAGTAAATTGATTCATTCTCTGAATGCGGGATGTCCCTGGCAAGGCCAGCATTCTGTTGGCCATCTCCAGTTGGCCCTGAGCAGGTAGAGGTGGGGCTTCTGTTTGTTAAAAGGGACGAGCTCGGGAGGAACGGGGGACGTTGGACCCATGGTCCCCAAAGTTCTCCCCCACTGGGGGTTTTCCTCACCTCCTGTCTGGGTCTGTTGTAGACTCATTGATCGCTGTGATTGGTTAACAGCTCCATTATCGTTGGCTTGTCGACTCCCAGGATGGTAAAGAGCTACATTTTATATAGCGCCTCTCACAAACCTCAGGACGCCCAAAAGTCAAGACAATCGAGTACTTTTGAAGTTGTAATGTAGGAAAGGCGGCAGCCAAATTGTGCACAGCAAGCTCCCACCAACAGCAATGTGATAATGACCCAGATAATTTGGGATTTTTTTCTCGGTGTTGATTGAGGGATAAATATTGACCAGAACACCGGGGAGAACTCCCCTGCTCTTCTTCCATATAGTGCCATGGGATCTTTTACACCCACCTGAGAGAGCAGGCGAGGTCTCGGTTTAACGTCTTATCTGAAAGACGCCCCTCCGACAGTGCGGCGCTCCCTCGGCGCTGCCCCTCCGACAGTGCGGCGCTCCCTCGGCGCTGCCCCTCCGACAGTGCGGCGCTCCCTCGGCGCTGCCCCTCCGACAGTGCGGCGCTCCCTCGGCGCTGCCCCTCCGACAGTGCGGCGCTCCCTCAGTACTGCCCCTCCGACAGTGCGGAGCTCCCTCAGTACTGCCCCTCCGACAGTGCGGCGCTCCCTCAGTACTGCCCCTCCGACAGTGCGGCGCTCCCTCAGTACTGCCCCTCCGACAGTGCGGCGCTCCCTCAGCGCTGCCCCTCCGACAGTGCGGCGCTCCCTCAGCGCTGCCCCTGGTGTGTCAGCCTAGATTTGCTGCTCAAGTCCCTGGAGTGGGACTTGAACTCATGACCCTCTGACTCCGAGAAGACTGAGCCACGGCTGACACTAGATGCACCTTGCTCTCTCATGGTCTAGCCGATCCTACGTTTGTAAAGGTGTTGGGTGGCATTGAACTAATTAATGTCTTTTTTTTGTAGGTTCGTTACCGAAATGGGTGGTTAACCAGTCATGGCAGCTTCTGGCTCCCAAAGTGAGTATGACATCGAAGGTAGAAGTGGGGGTTCCCAACCCCTCCAGGGGTCCCTGGAGTCTCCAACAATTACAAATTGCATAGAATACAAGAGCAGGGGGGGTTATGCTTGAACTGTATAAAACACTAGTTCGGCCACAGCTGGAGTACTGCGTGCAGTTCTGGTCACCACATTACAGGAAAGATGTGATCGCACTGGAGAGGGTACAGAGGAGATTTACGAGGATGTTGCCTGGACTGGAGAATTTTAGCTGTGAGGTAAGATTGGATAGGCTGGGGTTTTTATTGGCACAGAGGAGGCTGAGGGGAGATTTAATTGAAGTGTATAAAATGATGAGGGGCCTGGATTGTGGATAGGAAGGACCTATTTCCCTTAGCAGAGGGGTCAATAAACAGGGGCACAGATTGAAAGTAATTGGTAGGAGGTTAAGAGGAGATATGAGACGCCGAGATAGAGTGGATAGGAATGGCCTCCTTCCGTGCTGTAAATTTCTATGATGCTCCTCTATGTTGTATACCACTTGGAAGAAGCACTGAGGGTAGCATGGGCATAGACTGTACCCTGGGTGGGAGGCTTCAATGTCCATCACCAGGAGTGGCTTGGTAGCACCACGACTAACCGATAGAGGAGTGTGTATATGGGCCGTGGGAGGAGATTAAGGGGGCGAAATTGCCCATTGTTATAGCCCCATTAGCGCCTCCAGGGGGCGCAATAGGGTTTTTACCGGGAGGGGAACCCCAGGGAAATTGCCCTGGTGGTTTGGTGGGGGGGGGGGGGGGAGGCGCTGTTGTCCTGGCAGCGCCGTGCCCTGCGACCCCTTTGCACTCCGCGTTGTCGTGTCAATCACCTCCCCGAGGGCCCAATGGTGGCCACCCAAAGTGCCGGCAGAGTGCGCAGTGGCCCTCCCCTTTTAATTGAAGGGGCGTCGCAGAGCTAGTGGCGTGCGGCAGGGATCAGTGCTGGGACCCCAACTATTTACAATCTATATTAACGACTTGGAAGAAGGGACTGAGTGTAACGTAGCCAAGTTTGCTGACTATACAAAGCTGGGAGGAAAAGCAATGTGTGAGGAGGACACAAAATCTCCAAAAGGACATAGACAGGCGAAGTGAGTGGGCAAAAATTTGGCAGATGGAGTATAATGTAAAGTGTGAGGTTATGCACTTTGGCAGAAAAAAAATCAAAGAGCAAGTTATTATTTAAATAGAGAAAGATTGCAAAGTGCTGCAGTACAGCAGGACCTGGGGGTACTTGTGCATGAAACACAAAAGGATAGTATGTGGGTACAGCAAGTGATCAGGAAGGCCAGGGGGATGGAGTATAAAAGCAGGGAAGTCTTGCTACAGTTGTATAGGTGCACCAACATCAGCATCCTCATTCAGGCCAACATCCCCAGCACTGACCACACTCGACCAGCTCCGCTGGGCGGGCCACGTTGTCCGTATGCCAGACACGAGACTCCCAAAGCAAGTGCCCTGCTCGGAACTCCTTCATGGCAAATGAGCCAAAGGTGGGCAGCGGAAACGCTTCAAGGACACCCTCAAAGCCTCCCTGATAAAGTGCAACATCCCCACCGACACCTGGGAGTCCCTAGGCCAAAGACCGCCCTAAGTGGAGGAAGTGCATCCGGGAGGGCGCTGAGCACCTCGAGTCTCATCGCCGAGAGCATGCAGAAACCAAGTGCAGGCAGCGGAAGGAGCGTGCGGCAAACCAGTCCCACCCACCCCTTCCCTCAACAACTATCTGTCCCACCTGTGACAGAGTCTGTGGCTCTCGTATTGGACTGTTCAGCCACTAAAGAACTCACTTCAGGGAGTGGAAGCAAGTCTTCCTCGATTCCGAGTGACTGCCTATGATGATGATGAGGCCACACCTGGAATACTGCGTACAGTTTTGGTTTCCATATTTACGAAAGAATATACTTGCTTTGGAGGCAGTTCAGAGAAGGTTCACTCGGTTGATTCCAGGGATGAGGGGATTGACTTATGAGGAAAGGTTGAGTAGGTTGGGCCTCTACTCATTGGAATTCAGAAGAATGAGAGGTGATCTTATCGAAACGTGTAAGATGATGAGGCTTGACGAGGTGGATGCAGAGAGGATGTTTCCGCTGATGGGGGAGACTAGAACTAGAGGGCATGATCTTTGAGTAAGGGGCCGCCCATTTAAAACTGAGATGAGGAGGAATTTCTTCTCTGAGGGTTGTAAATCTGTGGAATTCGCTGCCTCAGAGAGCTGTGGAGGCTGGGACATTGAATAAATTTAAGACAGAAATAGACAATTTCTTAACCGATAAGGGAATAAGGGGTTATGGGGAGCGGGCAGGGAAGTGAAGCTGAGCCCATGATCGGATCAGCCATGATCGTATTAAATGGCGGAGCAGGCTCGAGGGGGAAAATGGCAGACTCCTGCTATTTCTTATGTTCTTATGTGAACCCAAATTCCCATCTCCTGTCCATGTACCATGCATTACAATCTATATTAATGACTTGGATGAATGGACCAAGTGTAATGTGTCCAAGTTTGCTAATGATGCAAAACTAGGTGGGACAGTGAGCTGTGAGGAGGACACCGAGTCTGTACAGGATTATGGAGAGGGGCAGTAAGGGGGCAGACAGTGGGGAAATGTGAGGTTATCCACTTTGGTAGGAAGAATAGAAAAACAGAATATCTTTTAAATGGTGGCAAACTATTAAATGTTGGGGTCCTTGTACATGAAACACCGATATGCAGGTACAGCAAGCAATTAAGATGGCAAAATGTATGTTGACCTTTATTGCAAGGGAGTTGGAGTATAAGAGTAAGGAAGTCTTGCTACAATTGTACAGGGCCTTGGTGAGACCACACCGTGGTGTACTGCGCACAGTTTTGATCTGCTTACTGAAGGATGTACTTCCCTTGGAGGCAGTGCAACAAAGGTTCACTAGATTGATTCCTGGGATAAGAGTGTTGTCCTCCGAGGAGAGATTAAGCAGACTGGGCCGATACTCTGGAGTTTAGAAGAATGAGGCATGGCTTCATTGAAACATATCAAATTCTGAGGGGGATTGACAGGGTAGATGCTGAGAGGTTGTTTCCCCCGGGCTGGAGAGTCTAGAACCAGGGGTCACATAGAAACATAGAAAATAGGTGCAGGAGCAGGCCATTCAGCCCTTCTAGCCTGCACTGCCATTCAATGAGTTCATGGCTGAACATGAAACTTCAGTACCCCATTCCTGCTTTCTTGCCATACCCCTTGATCCCCCGAGTAGTAAGGACTTCATCTAACTCCCTTTTGAATATATTTAGTGAATTGGCCTCAACTACTTCCTGTGGTAGAGAATTCCACAGGTTCACCACTCTCTGGGTGAAGAAGTTTCTCCTCATCTCGGTCCTAAATGGCTTACCCCTTATCCTTAGACTGTGACCCCTGGATCTGGACTTCCCCAACATTGGGAACATTCTTCCTGCATCCAACCTGTCCAAACCCGTCAGAATTTTAAACGTTTCTATGAGGTCCCCTCTCACTCTTCTGAACTCCAGTGAATACAAGCCCAGTTGATCCAGTCTTTCTTGATGGGTCAGTCCCACCATCCCGGGAATCAGTCTGGTGAATCTTCGCTGCACTCCCTCAATAGCAAGAATGTCCTTCAAGTTAGGAGACCAAAACTGTACACAATGCTCCAGGTGTGGCCTCACCAAGGCCCTGTACAACTGTAGCAACACCTCCCTGCCCCTGTACTCAAATCCCCTCGCTATGAAAGCCAACATGCCATTTGCTTTCTTAACCGCCTGCTGTACCTGCATGCCAACCTTCAATGACTGATGTACCATGACACCCAGGTCTCTTTGCACCTGCCCTTTTCCTAATCTGTCACCATTCAGATAATAGTCTGTCTCTCTGTTTTTACCACCAAAGTGGATAACCTCACATTTATCCACATTATACTTCATCTGCCATGCATTTGCCCACTCACCTAACCTATCCAAGTCGCTCTGCAGCCTCATAGCATCCTCCTCGCAGTCTCAGGATAAGGGGTTGGCTGTTTAAGACTGATGAGGCTGGTGAATCTTTGGAATTCCCTGCCCCAGAGGGCTGTGGAGGCTCAGTCGTTGAGTATATTCAAGGCTGAGATTGATAGATTTTTGGACTCTCAGGGAATCGAGGGATCGGGCGGGAAAGTGGAGTTGAGGTCGAACATCAGCCATGATAATGAATGGTGGACCAGGCTCGAGGGGCCGAATGGCCGACTCCTGCTCCTAATTCGTGTATTCGTAGTAACTTGAGATAACTGTTGTCTCTCTCTTTGTTTAACAAGGCGATGAAGAAAATGTACAAAGCTTGCCTCAAGTACCCGGAATGGAAAAAGAAACACAACCCAGCTTACAAACCCTGGATCCACCCAGAGCAAAGCACGCTGCTCGCCATCCAGCTCTGCGAACTCTCCATCCAGCACGCCGCCTCGCTGGAAAACATCGACGAGAGCGGAATCCTGGAGGCCAAGGACGACAAAGGAGACGCCAGCGACGAAGACAGCGTCAACTGATGAGGAAAAGCGTCACCTGACCCCTTGACCACTGCTCCGTTGCAATATTCCAAATAAAACCCAGCTTTATTTAAATAAGATTGTCGAATGTTGCCGTGGGCGGGTTGCGGGGGAGGGGAAGTGCCCATGGGGTGGGGGCGCGGGGCAGGGGGTGGGCGGGTGGGTGTGGGGCAGCTGGGGTGCACATGGGACATTGGGGGTGCGGGGGGCAAGGGACGGCGTAGGAGGGCAGGGTGTACATGGGGTGGGAGGGGGGAGGGATGTTCATTAGTGGGGGAGGGCGCGCGCGTGGGACGGGGTGGGGGGGGGGGGGGGCGGCGGATGTGCCTGGGGAGGGGTGGAGGGGGTGTGGACGGAGGGGGGGATGTGCATGAGTTGGGGAGGGGTGGAGGGGGTGTGGACGGAGTGGGGGGATGTGCATGAGTTGGGGAGGGGTGGAGGGGGTGTGGACGGAGGTTGGGATGTGCATGAGTTGGGGAGGGGTGGAGGGGGTGTGGACGGAGGTTGGGATGTGCATGAGTTGGGGAGGGGTGGAGGGGGTGTGGACGGAGGTTGGGATGTGCATGAGTTGGGGAGGGGTGGAGGGGGTGTGGACGGAGGTTGGGATGTGCATGAGTTGGGGAGGGGTGGAGGGGGTGTGGACGGAGGTTGGGATGTGCATGAGTTGGGGAGGGGTGGAGGGGGTGTGGACGGAGGTTGGGATGTGCATGAGTTGGGGAGGGGTGGAGGGGGTGTGGACGGAGTGGGGGGGATGTGCATGAGTTGCGGAGAGGTGGAGGGGGTGTGGACGGAGTGGGGGGGATGTGCATGAGTTGCGGAGAGGTGGAGGGGGTGTGGACGGAGGGGGGATGTGCATGAGTTGGGGAGGGGTGGAGGGGGTGTGGACGGAGGGGGGATGTGCATGAGTTGGGGAAGGGTGGAGGGGGTGTGGACGGAGGGGAGATGTGCATGAGTTGGGGAGGGGTGGAGGGGGTGTGGACAGAGGGGGGATGTGCATGAGTTGGGGAGGGGTGGAGGGGGTGTGGACGGAGGGGGGATGTGCATGAGTTGGGGAGGGGTGGAGGGGGTGTGGACGGAGGGGGGATGTGCATGAGTTGGGGAGGGGTGGAGGGGGTGTGGACGGAGGGGGGATGTGCATGAGTTGGGGAGGGGTGGAGGGGGTGTGGACGGAGGGGGGATGTGCATGAGTTGTGGAGGGGGTGTGGACGGAGGGGGGATGTGCATGAGTTGGGGAGGGGTGGAGGGGGTGTGGACGGAGGGGGGATGTGCATGAGTTGGGGAGGGGTGGAGGGGGTGTGGACGGAGGGGGGTTGTGCATGAGTTGGGGAGGGGTGGACGGAGGGGGGATGTGCATGAGTTGGGGAGGCGGGGTGGTGGGGGGGGTGTAAGAGCACAAGGAACTGAGGACATGTTCAACATGAGATCCTGTGTAGTTTTCAGTATCTCGTCGGGAATCGCTTCCATCCTAGCGGGATGACATTCAGCCCCTCGAGTCTGTTCTGACCTTCTGTTAGATCGTGGCTGATCTATATCTTAACTCTGTCTACCCACCTTTGCTCTCTATCTCTCGATACCCCTTACCCAACAAAAACCAACAATCTTTGTTTTGAAAGCTCCAATTGACCCCCGGCCTCAACAGCTTTTTGGGGGAGAGAGTTCCAGATTCCCCGCACCCTTTGTGTGAAGAAGTGCTCCCTGACATCACCCCTGAACGGCCGGGCTCTAATTTTAAGGTCCTGCCCCTTGTTCCGGACTCCCCCCACCAGAGGGAACAGTTTCTCTCAATCCACCCGATTGAATCCTGTAATCATCGTAAACCCCTCGATCAGATCTTCTACACTCGAGGGTACATAGGTCCAGTCTGTGCAGCCTGCCCTCGGGATTTAACCCTTTCAGTCCCGGTATCATTCTGGTGAACCTGCTCTGCTCCCCCCTCCGAGGGCAATATATCCTCCCTGAGGGGCGGGGTCCGGGACTGGACTCAGTTACTGCAGATGGGGTCTGACCCGAGCTCTGTACAGCTGGAACATCACTTGCCCCCCCCCCCCCCCCCCCCCTCTGTATCCCAACCCCCTCGAGATAAAGGACAACATTCCATTAGCCTTTGTGATTTTTGTTTAGTGATTTGTCTAGCGTTTAGTGATTTGAGCACACGGACCCTTAAATCTCTCGGCTCCGCCACAGCTCCTCGTCTCTCACCATTTCAGAGAATATTTTCATCGATCGTTCTCCGATCCAAATTCGATGACCTCGCACTTCCCCGCACTGAACTCCATCTGCCACAGTTTTGCCCACTCACTCAATCGATCAATGTCCCTCTGTGACTTCCTGCTTCCGTCCACACAACGCACACTGCCGCCTAACTTGGTGCCATCTGCAAACTCTGATATACAGCTCTCCATTCCTTCATCCAAGTCATTGATAAATACCATCACAGGCAGTCCCTCGAGATCGAGGAAGACTTGCTTCCACTCTAAAAGTGAGTTCTCAGGTGACTGAACAGTCCAATACGGGAATTACAGTCTCTGTCACAGGTGGGACAGACAGTGGTTGAGGGAAAGGGTGGGTGGGGAGTCTGGTTTGCCGCACGTTCCTTCCGCTGCCTGCGCTTGGTTTCTGCATGCTCTCGGCGACGAGACTCGAGGTGCTCAGCGCCCTCCCGGATGCTCTTCCTCCACTTAGGGCGGTCTTTGGCCAGGGACTCCCAGGTGTCAGTGGTGGTGCATTTTTTCAAGGCGGCTTTGAGGGTGTCCCTGTAACGTTTCTTCTGCCTACCTGGGGCTCGCTTGCCGTGTATGAGTTCGGAGTAGAGCGCTTGTTTTGGGAGACACCTGTCAGACATGCGGACAATGTGGCTCGCCCAGCGGAGCTGGTCGAGTGTGATCAGTGCTTCAATACTGGGGATGTTGGCCTGAGCGAGGACAGTGATGTTGGAGCACCTACCCCCCCCGCCCCCCCCCCCCCAGGGGTTTTGCAGGATCTTGCAGAGATCCTCCAGTGTTTTGAGGTGTCTGCTGTACATCGTCTATGTCTCTGAGCCATACAGGAGGGCGGGTATCACTGCTGCCCTGTAGACCATGAGCTTGGTGCCGGGTTTGAGGTCCTGGTCTTCAAACACTTTCTTCCTCAGGTGACCGAACGTTGCACTGGCACACTGGAGGCGGTATTGGACCTCCTCATCGATGTCTGCCCTTGTTGACAGCAGGCTCCCGAGGTATGGAAAATGGTCCACGTTGTCCAAGGCCTCGTCGTGGATTTTGATAACCGGGGGGGGGGCAGTGCTGTGTGTCGGGGCAGGTTGGTAGAGGACCTTTGTCCTACGGATGTTTAGTGTAAGGCCCATGCTCTAGTATGCCTCGGTGAAGGTGTTGACGATGGCTTGGAGTTCGGCCTACGAGTGTGCAGACGCAAGCATCGTCTGCGTACTGCAATTCAATGACGGAGGGTGGGACGACCTTGGATCTGGCCTGGAGGCGGCGGAGGTTGAACAGATTCCTATTTGTCCTGTAATTTAGCTCTACTCCAGGGGGGAGCTTGCTGAGGGTGAGATGGAGCATTGCAGCAAGGAAGATCGAGAAGAGCATTGGAGCGATGACACAGCCCTGCTTGACCCCGGTCCGAACATGGAATGGTTCTGTGGTGGATCCATTGGTCAGGATCACGGCTTGCATGTCATCGTGGAGCAGGCGGAGGGTGGTGACAAACTTTTGAGGGCAGCCTAATTTGAGGAGGACGCTCCATAATCCCTCGCGGTTAACAGTGTCGAAGTCTTTTGTGAGGTTGAAGAAGGCCGTGTACAAGGGTTGGTGCTGTTCCCCGCATTTCTCTTGTATGTGTCACGTGGTGAAGATCATGTCCGTTGTGCCCCTTAGTGGGCGGAGTCTGCATTGCGACTTTGGGAGGAGCTCTTCAGCCACAGGGAGAAGGCGATTGAGGAGGATTCTTGCGATGACTTTCCTGGTGGTCGACAGCAGCAAGATTCCTCTGTAGTTACTGTTATGTATGTGAACCTCACCTGTGTGTAAGACTTGCCACTAGGGGTCACCTGTGTACCCTGGAGCAAGCAGGTATAAAAGGCAGTCCACCACGCTGCTGCCTCACTTTGGAGTTATATTAAAGAGACCAAGGTCACACTGGTTTGGTCTGGTGGAGTTATTCTGAACATAATGGTTTCCGCAGTCGGACTTGTCACCCTTCTTGAAGATGGTCACGATTACGGCGTCTCTCCGATCTCCCGGCATGCTCTCCTCCTTCCAGATAAGAGAAATGAAGTCATGAATTTGTGCCAGTAGTGCTTCTCCGCCATGTTTTAGTGCTTTGGCGGGGATTCCATCCACTCCTGAGGCCTTTTTGTTCTTCAGTAGTCGGATGGCCTTTTCTACCTCGTGCTGGGCTGGGGTTGTGCTGAGATGGTGGCGGGTAGCATGCTGTGGGATGGAGTTGGAGACACTCGCATCGCAGACAGGGTCTCGGTTGAGGAGATCTTCGAAGTGCTCCTTCCAGCGGGCATTGACTGCCTCTCTGTTCTTGATGAGCACCTCTCCATTCTTGGCCAGCAGTGGGGTAGGGCCTTGGGTGCTTGGGCCGCAAGTGGTCTTGACTGCGCTAAAGGATCCTCGCACTTCGTGGTTATCGGCTTGCTACTGGATCTCCTGTGCTTTCTCCACCCACCATCTGTTCTTTAGGTCATGGGTTTTATGTTGGACCTTTGCCTTCAGATGTCAGTAGAGCTGTTTTCTTGCTCTCGAGTTGTGTTGCTGTTTCCAGTTCAAGAACGCCTTGCGCTTGCGGCTTATTAGCTCCTGGATCTCTTGGTCGTTCTCGTCGAACCAGTCTTGGTGTTTCCTGGTCGAGTGACTGAGCATCTCTTCGCCAATGCCAATTATGGAAGCCTTGAGGGCAAACCAGGCACTGTGGACACTCTACTTCTCTGAGTCATTGGGAGTCAACAGGTTGGTACAAGGCGCTGACTGAAAGGGCTTTCTTAGCAGGATCTTTGAGTGCTCCAACGTTGATTTTCCTGTGGCATTGCTTCTGTTGCCATCGCTGTTTTGGGGCAATGTTGATGGTGATGACGGAGCAGATTAGGAGATGGTCCATCCAACAGTCGTCAGCTCCTGTCATGGCGGGGGTGATCCCTTGCTCGGACAATGACGTAGAAACATTGAAACATAGAAAATAGGTGCAGGAGTAGGCCATTCGGCCCTTCGAGCCTGCACCGCCATTCAATAAGATCATGGCTGATCATTCCCTCAGTACCCCTTTCCTGCTTTCTCTCCATACCCCTTGATCCTTTTAGCTGTAAGAGCCATATCTAACTCCCTCTTGAATATATGCAATGAACTGGCATCAACAACTCTTTGCGGCAGGGAATTCCACAGGTTAACAACTCTCTGAGTGAAGAAGTTTCTCCTCATCTCAGTCCTAAATGGCCTACCCCTTATCCTAAGGTTATGTCCCCTGCTTCTGGACTTCCCTAACATCGGGAACATTCTTCCCGCATCTAACTTGTCCAGTCCCGTCAGAATCTTATATGTTTCTATGAGATCCCCTCTCATCCTTCTAAACTCTAGTGAATAAAGGCCCAGTTGATCCAGTCTCTCCTCATATGACAGTCCAGCCATCCCGGGAATCAGTCTGGTGAACCTTCGCTGCACTCCACTATTTCTAGGGCCACTTCCTTAAGTACTCTGGGATGCAGCCTATCTGGCCCCAGGGATTTCCCACCTAATAAGGATATCCTTCAGTTCCTCCATCTCACTCGACCCACTGTCCCCTAGTACATTCGGAAGTTTATTTGTATCTTCCTTTGTGAAAACAGAACCGAAGTATTAGTTCAATTGGTCTGCCATTTCTTTGTTCCCTGTTATAAATTCACCTGAATCCGACTGCAAGGGATCTACATTTGTCTTCACTAATCTTTTTCTCTTCACATATTTATAGACGTTTTTGCAGTCAGTTTTTATGTTCCCTGCTAGCTTCCTCTCGTACTCTATTTTCGCCCTCTTAATTAAACCCTTAGTCCTCCTTTGTTGAATTCTAAATGTAGTCGAGCAGATGCCAGTGCTTGGAGCGAGGGCGTTGCCATGAAGCCTTATATTTGTCCCTCTGACGGAACAAAGTATTGGTTATGACGAGGCGGAGTTCTAAGCATTTCGTCAGAAGGAGGGTGTCATTGGAGTTGGCTTTCCCTACCTCTCTGCCGATCACGCCTCCCCCAGATCTCTCTGTCCTTTCCGACTCTGGCGTTGAAGTTGCCAAGGACGATCAGCTTGTCACTCGTTGGGACTCGGGACAGGGAAAGTTGGAGGCTGGAGTAGAATTCCTCTTTGGTTGCGTCTGTTGCGTCGAGTGTTGGGACCTACGCGCTGTAGTGCACTGGTTCCGGGCTAGGGTGAGCTGAAGGATTATGAGTCATTCGTTTATCCCGCAGGGGGAGTCTCTGAGACAGCCCACTAGTTTGTTTTTTTTACGGTGAAGGCAACCCCATGGAGGGCGCCGTTCTGCTTCTGGTTTGCATTTCCAGAAGAAGATGTAACCACCACCTTGTTCTTTGAGCTGGCCTTCCCCTGCCCGCCGGGTCTTGCTTAGGGCGGCCATGTCCATATCGAAGTGCCCAAGTTCCTGGGCAACGATAGCGGTGCGGTGTTAGGGTTGTCCATGAGGGTCCGGATGTTGCAGATCCCGAACTTCGTCTTAAAGTGTGGAAGATGCCTGTGTGTGAATTCTTTTAACGTGGGGTGGCCGTTGCACACCAGCCACCACACGGGCTTGACAGAGCTACGTCTTGGTCCAGTGGCAAGGGTTAACCAGGACGACTGGAGACCAGGCTTTGCTGTATGGGCCTAGTTCATACACACACACATACTCGTACTATTGTGTTCCTGATGCAGATGAGGCTGCACGCTGAGAGGTTAAAGGAACAGTGACCTCAGTCTTTATTAAGACACTCCAGAGTGAGTAACAGGCCTTAGGGGCCGGCTTATATACAGTGCTCCCAAGGGATGCTGGGATCCCTTGGGACTTCAGGGGATGTGCTCCCTGGTGGCGGAACATGGGAATGCATGCTTTACAGATACACAACATCACTCCCCCCCCTCTCTTCTCCCCCCCCCCCCCTGCCAAAGTCAAAGTGAAAACTATTTACAAGTGTGAGGCGGTCGGGAGCCTTTCTTTCCCTGGTGGACCGCCTCGGTACATATGTCTGTTCTGGTGTGTTGGCTGTACCCTCGCTGGGCTGGCATTTTGTTGTTGGCCCTGCAGGGCTGCTGGGTGAGCCTGGCCTTGCTGGGCTGTTGGGCGTGATGGGTTCGATTTCCTGGTCCGGGGTGGTGTCGTTGATTCTTTGGGTGTGTGTTGTGGGCTTCAAAAAGGTGGTGTCTGCTGTGGGTTGTTCAGGGCAGTCTGTGAACCGCAGCCTTGTTTGGTCCAGGTGCTTTCTGCAAATCTGTCCATTGTCTAGTTTGACTACAAACACCCTACTCCCTTCTTTAGCTATCACCGTGCCCGCAATCCACTTGGGACCATGTCCATAGTTTAGCACATACACAGTGTCATTCAGATCAATTTCCCGTGACACAGTGGCGCGACCATCATTTACATTTTGTTGCTGCCGCCTGCTCTCTACCTGATCATGCACATTGGGGTGAACCAGCGAGAGTCTGGTTTTAAGTGTCCTTTTCATGAGTAGCTCAGCCGGGGGCACCCCTGTGAGCGAGTGGGGTCTCGTGCGGTAGCTGAGCAGTACTCGGGACAGGCGGGTTTGGAGTGAGCCTTCTGTGACTCGTTTGAGGCTCTGATTATTTGTACTGCCCGCTCTGCCTGCCCGTTGGAGGCTGGTTTAAACGGGGCCGAGGTGACATGTTTGATCGCATTGCGGGTCATGAATTCTTTAAATTCGGCACTGGTGAAACATGGCCCGTTGTCACTGACCAGTATGTCAGGCAGGCCGTGGGTGGCAAACATGGCCCTCAGACTTTCAATGGTGGCGGTGGCGGTGCTTCCCGACATTATTTCACATTCAATCCATTTTGAAAAAGCATCCACCACCACCACCAGGAACATTTTACCGAGAAACGGGCCCGCATAGTCGACATGGATCCTCGACCATGGTCTGGAGGGCCAGGACCACAAACTTAGTGGTGCCTCTCTGGACGCGTTGCTCAACTGAGCACATACGCTGCATTGCCGTACACAGGACTCTAAGTCAGAGTCGATACTGGGCCACCACACGTGGGATCTGGCTATCGCTTTCATCATTACTATACCCGGGTGTGTGCTGTGGAGATCCGAGATGAACGTCTCCCTGCCCTTTTTGGGTAGCACTACGCGGTTACCCTACAGCAGGCAGTCTGCCTGAATGGACAGCTCGTCCTTTCGCCACTGGAACGGCTTGATTAGCTCTTGCATTTCAACGGGGATGCAGTACCCAGTTTTTTTATGAGGGACAGCAGCGGATCTTGGCTGGTCCAAGTCCTAATCTGGCGGGCCGTGACAGGTGATTTATCATTTTCAAACACTTCCATGACCATCAACAAGTCTGCGGGCTGCGCCACCATCAACAAGTTTGCAAGCTGTGCCATTTCCACCCCCGTGGTGGGCAATGGTAGCCGATTGAGAGTATTTGCACAGTTCTCTGTGCCTGGCCTGTGGCGGATGGTATAGTTATACGCTGATAGCGCGAGTACCCACCTTTGTCTGCGGGCTGAGGCATTAGTATTTATCCCCTTGTTTTCAGCGAACAGGGATATGAGGGGCTTGTGATCGGTTTCCAGCTCAAATTTGAGGCCAAACAGGTCCTGATGCATTTTCTTTACCCCGAACACACACGCTAATGCCTCTTTCTCAATCATGCTGTAGGTCCTCTCGGCCTTAGACAAGCTCCTGGAGGCATAGGCGACAGGTTGCAACTTCCCCGCAACGTTAGCTTGTTGTAATACACACCCGACTCTGTACGACGACACATCACATGCTAACACAAGTCTTTTACATGGGTTATACAATATGTTAGATCTCTTAATTTCCAATGAAATATGAACTCCGATTGTAGTTTTAATGTCACTTTATTTTTGGCACAGTAAGAAGCTCTTGGCTTTAAGCCAGGTCTTTGTCCTTCTGAGACCACATGGTCAAAATGGCTGTACTTATACCTGGATCAATTTACAGAAAAGAACTTGCCTTCTTTGACCTTATTGGCTCAATTAATAGTCTTTTAACCTTTTAATTAGCTCACTACCCAAGGTCCTAAAATGTCAAGTTGATTGATGACTTAATGCAACATGCTCCCACTCACGTAGCATCTCTGACTTGGTGTCTGTGAATTTTCACAGCCTGTCTAAATGCAGCCTGTTTGAATTCTCTATCAAATACAAGCAGCTTGTTGGAGGATAAAATGTTTCTGGCTTTCTCAAAAGCAATTACTTGTTTTTTTTCCCCATACCCAGTTCTCACCTTTATGCAATAACACATGTAGGGGCTCTAAGAGGGTGCTTAACCTCGGTAGGAAGTTACCAAAATAGTTGAGGAGTCCCAGGAACGACCGCAGCTCCGTGACGTTCTGTGGCCTGGGTGCGTTCCTAATAGCTTCTGTCTTGGTGTCTATGGGCCGAATGCCGTCCACCGCGATCTTTCTCCCCAAAAACTCCACTTTTGTTGCCATGAAGACATATTTCGACTTCTTCAGCCGCAGCCCTATGTGATCCAGTCACTGGAGGACCTCCTCCAGGTTTTGTAGGTGCTCGACTGTATCCCAACCCGTGACCAATGCGTCGTCCTGAAAAACCACCGGTACGTGGTCCCGACTTGAAGAGGCCCTCCATGTTTCTCTGGAAGATTACTGCAGCCGACCAAATTCAAAACGGGCATCTGTTGTAGATGAACAGTCCCTTGTGTGTGTTGATGCAGGTGAGGCCCTTCGAAGACTCCTCCAGTTCTTGCGTCATGTAGGCCAATGTCAGATCGAGCTTGGTGAACGTCTTAGAAACATAGAAACGTAGAAAATAGATGCAGGAGTAGGCCATCCAGCCCTTCGAGCCTACACCACCATTCAATAAGATCATGGCTGATCATTCCCTCAGTACCCCGTTCCTGCTTTCTCTCCATACCCCTTGATTCCTTTAGCCGCAAGGGCCATATCTAACTCCCTCTTGAATATATCCAATAAACTGGCATCAACCACTCTCTGCGGTAGAGAATTTCACAGATTAACAACTCTGAGTGAAGAAGTTCCTCCTCATCTCAGTCCTTGATGGCCTACCCCTTATCCTAAGCCTATGTCCCTTGGTTCTGGACTTCCCCAACATCAAGAACATTCTTCCTGTATCTAACCTGTTCCGTCCCGTCAGAATTTTATATGTTTCTATGAGATCCCCTCTCATCCTTCTAAACTCCAGTAAATAAAGGCCCAGTCGATCCAGTCGATATGTAACCTTTGCCACACCCTGGAAGGCCATTTCCATGGCTGTAATAGTACTGATGGTGGTTTCTTGCTTACTGATTGACATGTTGTATACTGACTGACGATGTACTCTATAACTTTATCAAGACCTGGCCACCATAAATAACTGTGCAAAACTCTTGGTCAAGCACATTCCCAGGTGCTGGTCATGAAGATCTCCCAATAGTTCGGACATGAATTTATTTGGTATAACCACTCTTGCACCCCACATGATAAAATCTTTATCGACTGATAATTCATTCCTATGAATGAAGAATGGATGTGTATCTTTGTCTGTTACCTGGTTTGGCCATCCATTTGCAATATAATCATATACCTTTGACATCACTGGGTCATGTTTAGTTGCTTTACCAATCTCTTCAGCTGTGACTGGCAGTTCATCAATGTATGAAAAATAGAACACTTCTTCCCTATCGGGTGTAACTTGAGATGGGAAAGGCAATCTAGACATAGCATCAGCATTATTGTGATCAGCTGATCGTCTGTATTCAATATCATATGTATATGCTGACAAAATCAAAGCCCATCTCTGCATTCGGGCTGCAGCTAATGTTGGAACTGGGGACTTTGGATGGAGGATTGCTGTTAGGGGCTTATGGTCTGTAACGATGTAAACTTATGACCATATAAGTATTTGTGAAACTTCTTGACCCCAAAAATTAATGCCAAAGCTTCCCTTTTGATTTGCGCATAATTACACTCACTGGCACTGAGAGTGTGTGAAGCAAAATCAATTGGTCTCTCCTCCCCACTACTTGATACATGAGAGGTCACTGCCCCAACTCCATACGGAGAGGCGTCACATGCTAGCTTGATCTCCTGAGATATGTCATAGTGAACTAACATGGTGCTCTCAACCAATTTGCTTTTACACTCCTAGAATGCTGTATCGCATTCTTTTGACCACTTCCAATGAACCTGTTTTTTCAATAGTTCATTCAGTAATACTGTAGCCAAATTTGGTAGGAACTTCCCATAATAGTTCAAAAGACCCAAAAATGATCAAAGTTCAGTGACATTCTTGGGAGTGGGTGCATTTCTGTTGTATCCAGCTTTCCCTTGGTTGGATGTAAACCACCTTTGTCTACTCTGTACCCTAAGTACTCCACTGAGTTTTGAAATAACTCACACTTGTGAGCAGACACTTGTACTCTGTGCTTCTCTAGTCGTTTGAGGACTTCATTCAATATGTTATTATGAATTTGCCTATTTGGTGCTGAAATTAGTATGTCATCTAAATAACATACTACCCCTTCAATACCTTGCAAAATCTGGTTCATCACCTCTTGGAATATGGCAGGAGCGGAAGACACTCCAAACGGTAGCCTATTAAATTGATATAGGCCAGATGAGTATTTATAGTCAAACATGACTTGGACTCCTCATCTAGTTCAAGCTGTAAGTAGGCATTCATAAGATCCAGTTTTGAGAAGATCTGACCACCTGTCAGTGTTGAGAACAAATCTTCTACATTAGGCAATGTATTGGGAACATTACCCCCTAGAACCTGGTTTACGGCTACTTTATAATCACCACAAAACGTTACCTTACTTAGGTACAACATTAATGGGTGCAGCTCATTTAGATAAATCTATCTTGGAGATAATGTTCTCGAGATAATGAAGGATAGACAAGAAGGGAAAGGAGGTGGGGTAGCTCTGTTAATAAAGGATGATATCAGGGCAGTTGTGAGAGATGATATTGGCTCTAATGAACAAAATGTTGAATCATTGTGGAGGGAGATTAGAGATAGTAAGGGGAAAAAGTCACTGGTGGGCGTAGTTTATAGGCCCCCAAATAATAACTTCACGGTGGGGCGGACAATAATCAAGGGAATAATAGAGGCATGTGAAAAAGGAATGGCAGTAATCATGGGGGATTTTAACCTACATATCGATTGGTCAAATCAAATCGCACGGGGTATCCTGGAGGAGGAATTCATAGAATGCATACGGGATTGTTTCTTAGAACAGTATGTTACAGAACCTACAAGGGAGCAAGCTATCTTAGATCTGGTCCTGTGTAATGAGACAGGAATAATAAACGATCTCCTAGTAAAAGATCCTCTCGGAATGAGTGATCACAGTATGGTTGAATTTGTAATACAGATTGAGGGTGAGGAAGTAGTGTCTCAAACGAGCATACTATGCTTGAACAAAGGGGACTACAGTGGGATGAGGGCAGAGTTAGCTAAAGTAGACTGGGAACATAGACTAAACGGTGGCACAATTGAGGAACAGTGGAGGACTTTTAAGGAGCTCTTTCATAGTGCTCAACAAAAATATATTCCAGTGAAAAAGAAGGGTGGTAAGAGAAGGGATAACCAGCCGTGGATAACCAAGGAAATAAAGGAGAGTATCAAATTAAAAACCAATGCGTATAAGGTGGCCAAGGTTAGTGGGAAACTAGAAGATTGGGAAAATTTTAAACGACAGCAAAGTATGACTAAGAAAGCAATAAAGAAAGGAAAGATAGATTACGAAAGTAAACTTGCGCAAAACATAAAAACAGATAATAAAAGCTTTTATATACCGATATATAAAAAGGAAAAGAGTGACTAAAGTAAATGTTGGTCCTTTAGAAGATGAGAAGGGGGATTTAGTAATGGGAAATGTGGAAATGGCTGAGATTTTAAACAATTATTTTGCTTCAGTCAGCACAGTGGAAGACACAAAAACCATGCCAAAAATTGCTGGTCACAGGAATGTGGGAAGGGAGGACCTTGAGACAATCACTATCACTACGGGGGTAGTGCTGGACAGGCTAATGGGACTCAAGATAGACAAGTCCCCTGGTCCTGATGAAATGCATCCCAGGGTATTAAAAGAGATGGCGGAAGTTATAGCAGATGCATTCGTTATAATCTACCAAAATTCTCTGGACTCTGGGGAGGTACCAGCGGATTGGAAAGCAGCTAATGTAACGCCTCTGTTTAAAAAAGGGGGCAGACTAAAGGCAGGTAACTATAGGCCGGTTAGTTTAACATCTGTAGTGGGGAAAATGCTTGAAGCGATCATTAAGGAAGAAATAGCGGGACATCTAGATAGGAATAGTGCAATCAAGCAGACGCAACATGGATTCATGAAGGGGAAATCATGTTTAACTAATTTACTGGAATTCTTTGAGGATATAACGAGCATGGTGGATAGAGGTGTACCGATGGATGTGGTGTATTTAGATTTCCAAAAGGCATTTGATAAGGTGCCACACAAAAGGTTACTGCAGAAGATAAAGGTACACGGAGTCAGCGGAAATGTATTAGCATGGATAGAGAATTGGCTGGCTAACAGAAAGCAGAGAGTCGGGATAAATGGGTCTTTTTCAGGTTGGAAATCGGTGGTTAGTGGTGTGCCACAGTGATCGGTGCTGGGACCACAACTGTTTACAATATACATAGATGACCTGGAGGAGGGGACCGAGTGTAGTGTAACAAAATTTGCAGATGACACAAAGATTAGTGGGCAAGCGGGTTGTGTAGAGGACACAGAGAGGCTGCAAAGAGATTTAGATAGGTTAAGCGAATGGGCTAAGATTTGGCAGATGGAATACAATGTCGGAAAATGTGAGGTCATCCACCTTGGGGAAAAAAAACAGTAAAAGGGAATATTATTTGAATGGGAAGAAATTACAACATGCAGAGGGACCTGGGGGTCCTTGTGCATGAAACTCTTTTAGAGTCTACCTGCAAAAACATAAAACATTAAATCGTGCCACCCGACCTGGGTGACACACCAGACATTTACAAGGCCCTTTTTTTCCTTTTTTTTTTGAGTTTTTCTTTTTTTTTGTTTTTTTTTGGGCACTAAAATCACAATTTTCCAGTGCCCCCTATAAAAGGGAAGGGGACACTAAAAGCACCGGCATTTAAAACAAATTAAACTTTAACGTAAAATCAAATTAAAATTTGGTTGCCGGGCGTGATGATGCACTCCAGTCCCTCCGGTGCCCACCTCTCGCGGAAGGCCGCGAGCGTACCGGTGGACACCGCGTGCTCCATCTCCAAGGACACCCTGGACCGGATGTAAGAGCGGAAGAGAGGCAGGCAGTCAGGTTGAACGACCCCCTCGACCGCCCGCTGCCTGGACCGGCTGATGGCACCCTTGGCCGTGCCCAGGAGCAGTCCTACGAGGAGGCCTTCGGACCTACCCGCTCCCCTCCGCACAGGGTGCCCAAAGATCAGGAGAGTGGGACTGAAGTGCAGCCAGAATTTCAGGAGCAGCCCCTTCAAATAATAAAACTCCTTGTGCATGAATCCCAAAAAGTTAGTTTGCAGGTGCAGCAGATAATCAGGAAGGCGAATGGAATTTGGTCGTCATTGCAAGAGGGATGGAGTACAAAAGCAGGGAGGTCCTGCTGCAACTGTACAGGGTATTGGTGTGGCCGCACCTGGAGTACTGCGTGCAGTTTTGGTCACCTTACTTAAGGAAGGATATACGAGCCTTGGAGGGGGTACAGAGACGATTCACTAGGCTGATTACGGAGATGAGGGGGTTACCATATGATGATAGATTGAGTAGACTGGGTCTTTACTCGTTGGAGTTCAGAAGGATGAGGGGTGATCTTATCGAAACATTTAAAATAATGAAAGGGATAGACAAGATAGAGGCAGAGAGGTTGTTTCCACTGGTCTGGGAGACTAGAACTAGGGGGGCACAGCCTCAAAATACGGGGGAGCCAATTTAAAACCGAGTTGAGAAGGAATTTCTTCTCCCAGAGGGTTGTGAATCTGTGGAATTCTCTGCCCAAGGAAGCAGTTGAGGCTAGCTCATTGAATGTATTCAAATCATAGATAGATAGATTTTTAACCAATAAGGGAATTAAGGGTTACGGGGAGAGGGCGGGTAAGTGGAGCTGAGACCACGGCCAGATCAGCCATGATCTTTTTAAATGGCGGAGCAGGCTCGAGGGGCTAGATGGCCTACTCCTGTTCCTAATTCTTATGTTCTTTAGTCTTTTGAGTTCTTATATCAGAACATAAGAACATAAGAATTAGGAACAGGAGTAAGCCATCTCGCCCCTCGAGCCTGCTCCGCCATTCAATAAGATCATGGCTGATCTGGCCGTGGACTCAGCTCCACTTACCCGCCCTCTCCCCGTAACCCTTAATTCCCTTATTGGTTAAAAATCTATCTATCTGTGATTTCAATGCATTCAATGAGCCAGCCTCAACTGCTTCCTTGGGCAGAGAATTCCACAGATTCACAACCCTCTGGGAGAAGAAATTCCTTCTCAACTCGGTTTTAAATTGGCTCCCCCGTATTTTGAGGCTGTGCCCCCTAGTTCTAGTCTCCCCGACCAGTGGAAACAACCTCTCTGCCTCTATCTTGTCTATCCCTTTCATTATTTTAAATGTTTCTATGAGATCACCCCTCATCCTTCTGAACTCCAACGAGTAAAGACCCAGTCTACTCAATTTATCATCATAAGGTAACCCCTTCATCTCCGGAATCAGCCTAGTGAATCGTCTCTGTACCCCCTCCAAAGCTTAGTATATCCTTCCTTAAGTAAGGTGACCAAAACTGCACGCAGTACTCCAGGTGCGGCCTCACCAATACCCTGATCAGTTGCAACAGATCCTCCCTGCTTTTGAACTCCATCCCTCTCGCAATGAAGACCAACATTCCATTCGCCTTCCTGATTACATGCTGCACCTGCAAACTAACTTTTTGGGATTCATGCACAAGGACCCCCAGGTCCCTCTGCACCGCAGCATGTTGTAATTTCTCCCCATTCAAATAATATTCCCTTTTACTGTTTTTTTTTCAAAGGTGGATGACCTCACATTTTCCGACATTGTATTCCATCTGCCAAACCTTAGCCCATTCGCTTAACCTATCTAAATCTCTTTGCAGCCTCTCTGTGTCCTCTACACAACTCGCTTTTCCACTAATCTTTGTGTCATCTGCAAATTTTGTTACACTACACTCTGTCCCCTCTTCCAGGTCATCTATGTATGTTGTAAATAGTTGTGGTCCCAGCACCGATCCCTGTGGAACACCACTAACCACTGATTTTCAACCTGAAAAGGACCCATTTTTCCCGACTCTCTTGCTTAACTTTTTCCTGGAGTGTGTATGGTACAGGACGTGGTGTGCAGTAAACTGATTTAGTGTCCGTCTGTACTCTGGCATTCGCCTTGAAGCCTGGGTGTCATGGTACATCAGTCATTGAAGGTTGGCATGCAGGTACAGCAGGCGGTTAAGAAAGCAAATGGCATGTTGGCCTTCATAGCGAGGGGATTTGAGTACAGGGGCAGGGAGGTGTTGCTACAGTTGTACAGGGCCTTGGTGAGGCCACACCTGGAGTATTGTGTACAGTTTTGGTCTCCTAACCTGAGGAAGAACATTATTGCTATTGAGGGAGTGCAGCGAAGGTTCACCAGACTGATTCCCGGGATGGCGGGATTCACATATCAAGAAAGACTGGATCAACTGGAGTTCAGAAGAATGAGAGGGGACCTCATAGAAACGTTTAAAATTCTGACGGGGTGAGACAGGTTAGATGCAGGAAGAATGTTCCCAATGTTGGGGAAGTCCAGAACCAGGGGTCACAGTCTAAGGATAAGGGGTAAGCCATTTAGGACCGAGATGAGGAGAAACTTCTTCACCCAGAGAGTGGTGAACCTGTGGAATTCTCTACCACAGAAAGTTGTTGAGGCCAATTCACTAAATATATTCAAAAAGGAGTTAGATGTAGTCCTTACTACTAGGGGGATCAAGGGGTATGGGGAGAAAGCAGGAATGGGGTACTGAAGTTGCATGTTCAGCCATGAACTCATTGAATGGCGGTGCAGTCTCGAAGGGCCGAATGGCCTACTCCTGCACCTATTTTCTATGTTTCTATGTTTCTATGTCCATATGTGAAGACAATGTGTTCTCCCAGCGCACTATTACACTTACCAGTTGCTGAGGCCTTGGGCCCAACTGCCTTTTATTTTTAACCTGCAGGCAATTCACCTCGGTTGTCTGACGACTGGAAATGGTATGAAATTCTCGGGAATATTCGTTAGCCATGTTCATTGACATAGCTGTCTGACAAGCTAAATCAAAAGTCAAGTTAGGAGTTGTCAATAACTTTCTTCTGATCGCATCATTTTTCATCCCACAAACAAAGCGGTCACACAATGCTCGATCCTGAAAGTTTCCGAAATTACAGTGAATAGATAGCTTTTTTAATGCTACAATGTAATCACTGATGCTTTCTTCGGTTAACTGATCTCGTATTCCGAAACGATAACTTTCAGCAATTTCCAGGGGCTCAGGACTGTAGTGCTGTCTGCTTAAGTGATGTGTCCTTTGGCTTGACAGGCACAAGCAAATTTTTCAGGGTTTCATACACCTCGGGCCCTGCTTCAGTTAAGAAAATAGCCCATTGTCTTTCCAACACCACCCGGTTATGGTTTTCATCATCGGGGACTTCGATTATATTATTGCAATGAAAAACAATTCCAACCGCTCCACATACGCTCCGAAACTTTCAAGGTCACGTTGAAACTCCTCCAAATGCCCTATTATTCCCATAGGCGCGGCCATCTGGACTCTGGCAGTTCAGCCAAGTGTGCTTGTAATTAACCTTAGATTTGTAGCTGTCAATCAAAAAAGTAAACCTCTCAAAGTCTCTGTCAGTTGGCTGAATCACCCACCAAAAACATTTCAGCAAGGTTATCCGATTATCCCATTCTCCTTCGCCAGTGTTATGTTTTCAGTACAACGTCACAAACACATAGGGCTAGACTTTCCACTTGGGATTGCTGGCTTATCGCCCAAAAAGGCAGGCTATCGCCCATTTCGCTTTAAAAGTAGAAAGTTGGGCCGGAACATCGGCGAAAAATTGCCGGCCCAACTTTCGTGTCCCATCGGCCACACATCGGCCACACATCGCTGGGCTGATTGCTCGCTGAGAACAGCGCTGGAGAAAAGCTACTCTTACCTGGCACTCCTCACAGAACTCGGACGCCATTTTGAACGTTGGAGGAGGTGAGAAGCTGCTTAAAGAAGGGGCTTATAATTTGTGAGTTATTTAAGGGCCTTAGTTACTGATTGAACCACTCACATTTATATTTAAGATGGCTGATAACTTTAGTAAGCCAGTCATGTGACTTGTTCCCTCTTTATTGTTGTAAACAGCAATGGCTGCAATGCCACAGTGGTCCACTGGGTGGAGCTATATATATATATATATATATTACACACATCAATAAAAGTACTTCATTGCCTGTAAAGCCTTTTGGGATGACTAGAGGTCATGAAAGGCTGTAGAAATGCAAGTCTTTCTGGATGTGTAGTCATCTGTGGCTCAGTGGGCAGCATTCTCACCTCCGGGTCAGAAGGTCGTGGGTTCAAGTCCCACTCCAGAGACTTGAACGTAAAGTCCGGCTTGGCAGTTTAAACTGGTGTTACCAACAGTAACTTCTAGTCTATCATTCATTTCATTGCCTCATCCAGCCAGTTAAATATTATCTTGTACCCCACTGTGGGGTGTTCCACAGTGTCGTTATCGTGGCGTTCCCCGGTTTCAGTAGGGAGCCGATCTATAAGTCGTCTGGCCTTTATCACAGAATGATAGAAATTTACAGCACGGAAGGAGGCCATTTCGGCCCATCGTGTCCGTGTCGGCTGACCAAGAGCTACCCAGCCTAATCCCACTTTCCAGCTCTAGGTCCATAGCCCTGTGGGTTACGGCACTTCAGGTGCACATCCAAGTACTTTTTAAATCTGGTGAGGGTTTCTGCCTCTACCACCCTTTCAGGCAGTGAGTTCCAGACCCCCACCACCCTCTAGATGAAAAATTTCCTCCCAAATCCCCTCTAAACATCCCCCCAATTACTTTAAATCTATGGCCCCCTGGTTGGTGACCTCTCTGCTAAGAGAAATAGGTCCTTCCAATAACTCTATCTCAGCCCCTCGTAATTGTATACGCCTCAATCTGGTCTCCCCTCAGCCTCCTCTGTTCCAAAGAAAACAAATCCAGCCTATCCAATCTTTCCTCATAAGCAAAATTCTCCAGTCCTTGTAAATCTTCTCTGCACCCTCTCCAGTGCAATTGCATCTTTTCTGTAATGTGGTGACCAGAACTGCACGCAGTACTCTAGCTGTGGCCTAGCAAATGTTTTATACAATTGAAGCATAACCTCCCTGCCCTTGTATTGTGTGCTTTGGCTAATAAAGGCAAATATACCGTCTGCCTCCTTAACCACCT
This sequence comes from Pristiophorus japonicus, assembly GCF_044704955.1. Classification (NCBI taxonomy): domain Eukaryota; kingdom Metazoa; phylum Chordata; class Chondrichthyes; family Pristiophoridae; genus Pristiophorus; species Pristiophorus japonicus. The sequence continues at coordinate 219,283,864 of NC_091986.1, read as the reverse complement.
TATCTACCTGGCCACAGGGATCTGTGGACATGCACTCTGTTATGTATGAAGAAAGAGTCAAACTGGATACTGTGAGCTCAAAGTAAAGTGTGACCGTAGTCTTTTATTGCAGGTCTCCAGCCTGTGAGGCCGCCTTAAGTACCTGTGCTCCCAAGGGATTATGGGATCCCTTGGGACTCCAGGGGATGAGCTCTCTGGTGGCTGTACAAAGTATATAAAAGTTTACATATATAACAACACTCCCCCCCCAAAGTCAACACTGTAATTATTTAAATCACGACTGCGTGGCAATGATCTAACCGTAACGACCTAAAAGTACCTTCCCGGCTCCAGTGGCAGGACTCCTGGGCAGGAAGATCGAATTCACAGGCACTCTTCCAGCTTTTGTAGCAGAATCACGGGAGAGACGGATCAAGGCAGTCACCTCGAGGACAGAGGCAAGATGGCGTCCCTGCTGCAGCGAGGGGCAGCGTGGCTGAAAAAAAAGATGGCCGCAGCCAGACCACGAGGTGCAACACTGAGGGACCAACACATGGTGTCTAACAAGGGATTTGATTGGGGTAAACCAGCAGGGTTTTCTTAAAGCAGACCTGCAACCAACTGAACGTAAAGAAGCATTGTATGCATGGCAATCAATGTAACGAACTGATTAAGATTGTGAACAAAATGTTGTTGCGAGATGTCGGGAGTAGAGTGTCCCCAAAAGTAGCAAGCGAGCGAATTCGGGAGGGTAAAGGCGCTGATTCTGATGCCCTGCCCCAGGTGTCCCCACAAGTTATAGGCCAGCGACCTCAGGAGGGTGAAGGCACTGATCCTGATACCCTGCCCCAGGTCTATCCCACGCTGCAGGCACCCGATGGCATTATTCACCATCGACCTGGAAATGAAAACGGCGCCAATACGCGCAGTTGACCACCGTTGCCCACCACCCGGGTGGAGACGGCCCAGCCCCCAGACCCAGTCGCTACCTCGTCCATGTCCGGGAGCGAGTTCCCCAAGCGGGACCTGGAACAGCCAGGTTCCCAACACCGTTAGAGAGCAGGCAGAAGATTGTGCAGCCCTCAAAGGAGGACAGGGAGGCCACACACATCTGTGGCTCTGCCCACCACTAGGCAACGGCAAAGGCCCTGAGTCCTGGCAAGGTGAGCGAACCAAGCCCACCCCGCTAGCAGGGGGCGTAGCGCCACCAACAGACGACTAGGACCCCGTCCGGTTGCTCTGGAACTAGTGTCCTTGCATACCTCAGTACTGACCATGACTGAACCACGAATGCAATCTACCCAATCCTGACGCACGACCATAAAATGTAGGTTACTGAACCAAGGTGCCATGATACAAACTGTTTAAAAAAAAATGTCTTCCTTTCTTTGTACTTGCACTGTGTCTGATCCTGTATGTTAATGTAACGGGCCAGCTGCATGATCTCGCTGTGGGGGCGGGGGAAGCGGGGTGGGGGGAGAAATTGATCTATGTAGCCATGGACACACACATGGATCACACCCAATACCCACTGGAACCTCCACTGCATCATCGAACCATCCAAACTGGTAACCACTACCCAACGTTGTGGCAAAAGGACTTGGGGGTTAACAGGGAGAGAGCCAAGCCAAAGCACAGACAAGGTGCAAGGGCTATTGGCACTTAAGTCTGGGGAGAGCTAAGCCAGAGCACATAGTGCAAAGGTAATTGGCCCAAAGGACTTGGGGGAGAGTGATGTTATATATGCAGACGATAGATATACTCTCTGTGTAGTCACTGTATAGTTGCATAAGATGGAGACTTGTTTACCTGATGTACTATCAATAAGGTTTACACTGTGTATATACTATGCTGGCACCACTAGAGGGTGCAACTGGTGGAGACCGGGGTTTCCTGCCCTGGTGGCAGGGGCTGTATAAAAGGGGAGCCACTATGCAGCTGCCTCACTCTGGAGTTAGAAATAAAGGACCAAGGTCACTGCAGTTTGAGTACAACACATTGCCTCGGGGAATCATTCATAAGTACATTACAGACATAACAGTAGCCAATTAAAAACAAGGGCATACAAAGTGGCCAAAACTAGGGGAGGACAGAAAATTGGGAAGCTTTTAAAAGCCAGCAAAGAATGACTAAAAAAGATTAAGAAGTGGAAGATAGACTATGAAAGTAAACTAGCATGAAATATAAAAACAGATAACAAGAATTTCTATAGGTATATAAAAAAGGGTGGCTAAAGTAAATGTTGGTCCCTTAGAGGACGGGACCGGGGAATTAGTAATGGGGAACATGGAGATGGCAGAAACTCTGAACAAATATTTTGTATCAGTCTTTACGGTAGAGGACATTAATAATATCCCAATAGAGGATAGTCAAGGGACTATGTTGGGGGGGGGGGGGGGAGAGAGGAACTTAACACAATCACAATCACTAAGGAGGTGGTACTCAGTAAGATAATGGGACTAAAGGCAGATAAGTCCCCTGGACCTGATGGCTTGCATCCTAGGGTCTTAAGAGAAGTAACGGCAGGGATTGTGGATGCATTGGTTGTAATTTACCAAAATTCCCTGGATTCTGGGAGGTCCCAGCAGATTGGAAAACTGCAAACGTAACACCCCTATTTAAAAAAAGGAGGCAGACAAAAAGCAGGAAACTATAGATCAGTTAGCCTAACATCTGTGGTTGGGAAAATATTGGAGTCCATTATTAAAGAAGCAATAGCAAGACATTTGGAAAAGCATAATTCGGTCAGGCAGAGTCAGCATGGATTTATGAAGGGGAAGTCATGTTTGACAAATTTGCTGGAATTCTTTGAGGATGTAATGAACAGGGTGGATAAAGGGGAACCAGTGGATGTGGTGTATTTGGACTTCCAAAAGACATTTGACAAGGTGCTACATAAAAGGTTACTGCACAAGATAAAAGTTCATGGGGTTGGGGGTAATATATTAGCATGGATAGAGGATTGGCTAATTAACAGAAAACAGAGAGTCGGGATAAATGGTTCATTCTCGGGTTGGCAATCAGTAACCAGTGGGGTGCCACAGGGATCAGTGCTGGGACCCCAACTATTTACAATCTATATTAACGACTTGGAAGAAAGGACCGAGTGTAACGTAGCCAAGTTTGCTGACGATACAAAAATGGGAGGAAAAGCAATGTGTGAGGAGGACACAAAAAATCTGCAAAAGGACAATAGACAGGCTAAGTGAGTGGGCAAATATTTTGGCAGATGAAGTATAATGTTGGAAAGTGTGAAGTCATGCACTTTAGCAGAAAAAAGTGAAAGAGCAAGTTATTATTTAAATGGAGAAAGATTGCAAAGTGCCGCAGTACAGCGGGACCTGGGGGTACTTGTGCATGAAACACAAAAGGTTAGTATGCAGGTACAGCAAATGATCAGGAAGGCCAATGGAATCTTGGCCTTTATTGCAAGGGGGATGGAGTATAAAAGCAGGGAAGTCTTGCTACAGTTATACAAGGCATTGGTGAGGAATACTGAGTGCAGTTTTGGTTTCCAGATTTACGAAAGGATATACTTGCTTTGGAGGCAGTTCAGAGAAGGTTCACTGGGTTGATTCCGAAGATGAGGGGGTTGACTTATGAGGAAAGGTTGAGGAGGTTGGGCCTCTACTCATTGGAATTCAAAAGAATGAGAAGTGATCTTATCGAAACATTTAAGATTATGAGGGGGCTTGACAAGGTGGATGCAGAGAGGATGTTCCCACTGATGGGGGAGACTAGAACTAGGGGGCATGATCTTAGAATAAGGGGCCACCCATTTAAAACTGAGATGAGGAGGAATTTCTTCTCTCAGAGGGTTGTAAATCTGTGGAATTCGCTGCCTCAGAGAGCTGTGCCCACTACATTGACTGATTGAAATTTGCACCCGACATCGCTCAATAACATTTGCAGCTGGACTTTTACATTGGTTACCAATTTCAAGCAGTTCATTCAAAAGTGGGGGGTTGCTGGCCTCCTTTAAAATGGCCTTACTACTTTTACCCCAATCGTCTTCCTTGCATGGAACCATGTGTCGTTGCTCCATTAGCGCTGCACCTCGTGATTTGGATGCCATCTTTTCCCTGTCCATTATGTCGACTGCCGCAATCTTCTTTCCCAGGGATTCTGCCACTGAAGCTGGGAAGGCGCCCTCGGATCCAATCTTCCTCCCCAGGAGTCCTGCCACTGAAACCGGGAGGGTGCGTTCGGGTCGTCTCGGCCGAATCATCGCCACGTAGTATGTGCCTCGGGAGCTGTGCGGATCTGCTCTCCGGTGCCTGGTCCAGGCGAAGGTGGGGGCTTGCTCTGCCTCTGAGCACGGAGGGCATCAATCGCTGGAGGGATGAAGTCTTCCCAGTTCCAATGAATCTTCCCCATCCATCTTCTTCCAAGTAGCGTTGGTCCATCACCTGAAACAATCCACAATGGTAAATTGTGCACCGCGCCATCATGGGATACACTTACATCCGCACTACCAACAACTGATATCAGTTCCTTGGTGTAGGTGCGCAGCTTTGCCTGAACCGGGACCAGCTTGGGTTGTTCAGCTTGTTCGTTCCATTGCCTCTCAAAGGCTTCCTGGCTCATTACTGACTGACTCGCCCCCGTGTCCACTTCCATTAAGACTGGAACGTCATTTATCTCGACTTCCATTATCACTGGAGGACAATCTGTGGTGCAGGTATATACTCCATACACTTCGTCCTGGGACTGAGCTGCCACTCTAGCCATCTCCTAGTAATCCGCGCTGGATTCACAGCCATCTGCTGACTCCTCTTCCACGTGGTGAGTCACAGCTCTTTTTCACATTCGCTGGAGGTGGCCCTTTGTGCTGCAGCCTTTGCACATAGTCTCTGAACCGACACTGATGAGCCTTGTGATTACCTCCGCAACGCCAGCATGCTGCTACTCGACTTCCGTTTGCACCCCTCGGCGGACTCTGATTTAAAGGACTCGGGGGGGCCTGTACGCTCTGCCCTGGGCAGATTCACGTTCAACAGTTCTGCCTGTGAAAGGCGCCATTCTATTTACAGTACTTGCCGGGTTTGAGTCCCGAGAGTCAGTCATCATCCGCTTGGAGCTGCAGCTTGAGGTCATGAACGCCTGGCTGATGCTGATGGCCTTCTGCAGAGTGACGGTGGTTTTGGCAGACAGTCGCCTGTGAAGGAGGGCCTCATGACCCGATGCCAATTATGAAGACGTCCCACAACGCATCGGCGAGGGATGCACCGGATTCACGCGTTCCTGTCAGCCTCCTGAGGTCGGCAGCGTACTTCGCGATTTCCTGGCCCTCGGGACGGTGGTGTGTATAAAATCGATGCCTGGTCGTGAGGATGCTCTCCTTCGGTTTGAGTTGGTCCCAAATTAGCACTTTCAGCTCCTCGTATGACTTGGTTGTTGTTTTTTCTGGTGCAAGGAAGTCCCTGAAGAGGCCGTAGACCGCGGGCCCACAACTGGTCAACAGGATAGCTCAGTGTTTATCTGCCAGCGTGGCCAGATCATTGCCTACCAGGTCATTTGCTACAAAATATTGGTCGAGCCGCTCCGTAAAGGCTTCCTAATCTTCACCCTCTGAGAACTTTTCTAATGCACCAACATTAGTCATTTTTGCGTGAAAGTTTGTAATCTCGTCGCCAGTTGTTATGTCTTTAATACTCCTATGAATGACTCCACGAGGTCTAGTATTGTACTTGAGCTGTTGTGACCTCAGTCTCATTTATTGTAACTCCAGAGTGAGGCACAAGCACGGTGGGCAGCCTTTTATACTTGGCCCTGCACACCTATGCAGGTGACCCTCAGGTCTCCCACCGCAGTGCCCTCTGGTGGCACACCTTATGTGACTATACAGTTAGTATACATGGTCTACATACATGACAAAGAGGTTATGGGGAGCGGGCAGGGAAGTGGACCTGAGTCCATGATCGGATCAGCTATGATCGTATTAAATGGCGGAGCAGGCTCGAAGGGCCATATGGCCGACTCCTGCTCCTATTTCTTATGAAAATAAAAGTGTGTTGAACTCTTTTTCAACCAGAACCGTCTCTGAATAATTTGGATTTTGTTGCGGGTTTTTTTGTTGCTAAATGTAATTTTGGTTCTCGGACCAATTTGTTTCCTCAGTCCCGCCTGCGTGGCATCCCCCTCCCACTCCCTCCTCCTCCCTTTTCCCCCTCACTCCTCTCCCTCCCCCTCCCTCCTCCTCCTCTTCCCTCCCTCCTCCCCTCCTCCTCCCTCTCCCACTCCCTCCTCCTCTTCCCTCCCTCCTCTCCCTCCCTCCTCCTCTTCCCTCCCTCCTCTCCCTCCCTCCTCCCCTGTCTTCCCCCTCCCTCAACCTCCCTTCTTCCTCCCCCTCCCCTCTGTTATGTATGTAAACATTATAATAGTGTAAAACTTGCCACCAGAGGGCGCACCTGTTGGAGGCCCAAGGGTCACCTGCATACCTCATGCAAGCAGGTATAAAAGGTTGTCTGCCATGCTGCTTCTTCACTCTGGAGTTTGATTAACGAGACTAAGGTCACATCAGTTTGAGCTTACAGCATACAGTCTTCCTCCTCCCCTCAATCTCCCTCTCTCCTCCTCTCCCCCTCCTCCTCCTCCTCTTCCCCCTCCTCCTCCATCCTCCTCCTCTCCCCCTCTCCCCCTCTTCCTCTCCCTCTCTCATCCCCTTTATCCTCCTCCCCTCTCTCTCCTCTCCACATCCTCCTGCTCCTCACCACCCTCCGAGTGAAGAAATTCCTCCTCATCTCAGTCCTAAATGGCCGACCCCTTATCCTGAGACTGTGACCCCTGGTTCTAGACTCCCCAGCCCGGGGGAAACATCCTCCCTGCATCTACCCTGTCAATCCCCCTCAGAATCTTGTATGTTTCTAAACTCTGAAACTGAGGAAAGGGGCAGACGAGTCTCATTAAAAAGTACCTCTGCCCGAGTTTTAAGTCTTATTCAAAATGGTTCTGTCTCCCCATCAAACACACCTCCCAAGAAACATCGTTGCAGTTTCCACAGCCGCAGTGTTATTGACTGGGGCACAGCGCTCCTGATAAGATACGATGCTATCTGATGCTGAGAGATCGTGATTGGTGGAACGCAACAGCACTGGTTATTAATATCCAGCCGGAACCACAATGCTTCCCAATGACAAAATCTGGTTTCTTTACCGGTAACAGCATGCTGCTGAGTTTCCTGGTGTCAACGAAGAGGAACTTGCAGCTGTTAAGAGAGAGGCTTCTGAGCAACACATACCTGTATAATCTCTACATTCACATTTCGGCGTCTCTGCACTGCCTCCTCGTCCCCCTCTCTGCTGGGTGGGAGGGAGCCGGGATCTTTCTCTGCTTGAGGTGATTTGATGAGCAGCTCCTGCTTTCCCAGGTCCTATCGCACTTCCACTAGTTTTGTGTTATTAGTTTAGGGATGTGGGCGTCGCTGGCAAGGCCGGCATTTATTGCCCATCCCTAATTGCCCCGTGAGAAGGTGGTGGTGAGCCGCCTTCTTGAACCGCTGCAGTCCGTGTGGTGAAGGTGCTCCCACAGTGCTGTTAGGGAGGGAGTTCCAGGACAATCCTGCAGGGTAGGCAATGCGCTGCCTTCTCCCACTAAAGGGTTAAACACAGCTCTGTCTAAACATCATGACTGAGGCCCAGACCCCGAGCCACCTACGGGCATGGCCACCGTCTACAGCGCACAAGTCAGGAGTGTGATGGAACACTCTCTGTCATGTATGTACATGCTGTTTGTAGCCACCAGATGGCATTATTGTTGGAGGCCACTGAGCAGCACGCACATGCTGCTCTGGTATAAAAGGCCAGCCATTTTGTGAGTCAGTCACTTTGGGACTAAATAAAGCACAAGCAAGGTCGTACCTTGCTCAGTTAAACAGTTCTCAGTTTGAACCTTTATTGCATGCATAACACTCTCCACTTGCCTGGATGAGTGCAGCTCCAACAACACTCGAGAAGCTCAACACCATCCAGGACAAAGCAGCCCGCTTGATCAGCCCCCCATCCATCACCTTCAACACTCACTCCCTCCACCACCGGCGCCCCCTGGCTGCAGTGTGTACCATCTACAAGATGCACTGCAGCAACTCGCCAAGGCTTCTTCGGCAGCACCTCCCAAAGCCGCCACCTCTACCGCCTAGAAGGACAAGGGCAGCAGGCGCATGGGAACACCACCACCTCCACGTTCCCCTCCCAGTCACACACCATCCTGACTTGGAAATATATCGGCCGTTCCTTCATCGTCGCTGGGTCAAAATCCTGGAACTCCCTCCCTAACAGCACTGTGGGAGCACCTTCACCACACGGACTGCAGCGGTTCAAGAAGGCGGCTCACCATCACCTTCTCAAGGGGCAATTAGGGACGGGCAATAAATGCCAGCCTTGCCAGCGATGCCTACATCCAGTGATCAAATAAAACAAATCTTGCATTTATATAGCACCTTTAACACCCCAAGGCGTTTCACAGGAGTGATTATAAATCAGACAAAATTTGACACCGAGCCACAAGGAGATAACGGGACAGGTGACAAAAAGCTTGGTCGAAGACGGAGGTTTTAAGGAGCATCTTAAAGGAGGAGAGAGGTAGAGAGGCGGAGAGGTTTAGGGAGGGAGTTCCAAAGCTTGGGGCCCAGGCAGCTGAAGGCACGGCCACCGATGGTGGAGTGATTAAACTCAGAGATGCTCAAGAGGGCAGAATTAGAGGAGCGCAGAGATCTCCGGGGGGGGGGGTTGTGGGACTGGAGGAGATTACAGAGATAGGGAGGGGCGAGGGCCATGGAGGGATTTGAAAACAAGGATGAGAATTTTAAAATCGAATCTTTGCCAGACTAGGAGCTAATGTAGGTCAGCGAGCACAGGGGGTGATGGGTGAGCGGGACTCAGTGCGAGTTAGGACACGGGACAGTGAGCATAGGGGGTGATGGGTGAGCGGGACTGGGTGCGAGTTAGGACACGGGGCAGTGAGCACAGGGGGTGATGGGTGAGTGGGACTCGGTACGAGTTAGGACACGGGACAGTGAGCATAGGGGGTGATGGGTGAGCGGGACTCGGTGCGAGTTAGGACACGGGGCAGCGAGCACAAGGGGTGATGGATGAGCGGGACTCGGTGTGAGTTAGGACACGGGGCAGCGAGCACAGGGGGTGATGGGTGAGCGGGACTTGGTGCGAGATTTGGAAGAGCTGAAGTTTAGGGCATGGGGAGCGTTGCAACAAGTCGGGATTAGTGGAACTGGAGATCAAATAGAGACACGAACAGACCTTGTGCTGTCGTGATTAGAATGGGAGCTTGGGGAGGTCTCAATAGCTAATGGCTAACGCAGTCAGTGAGTAAAGATTGAAAGGAATCCGATTGTATTGTGGGGGCCCTCTAGACACTGACGTGAAGGAACCCAGACTAAGACGTGAGCTTGACTTTGTACACGTCAGGAGGTTAGAGAGCCTGGCTGTCGTCACAACTAACTGTGTTCAAAGTGCACACTGAACACATTCGCCTGACTGAAGTGGTGGTGTTGTTTAATTTTCTGAAAGGTTTTCTCATTAGCTGTTTTCGTTGAACCATTAACTGCACGTCCGGACTCCGCCAATAGTGCCTGACACATCAGCCTTTCACAGAACTGGTCATTTGCAAACACGCTCTCTCCACATTCCGCTTGGCAGCGCTGTGTCTGAACTCGATTCAGCCCAGTCACATGATTCTCCAGTCACATGCCAACTCTTAAAGCTACATCCCAGAAAACAAAAAATAGCAAACAAAAGTTCTCGAGTTCATTTTTCGAGGAAGAGAACAGAAAGTTGGATAGGCCGTGCTAAACTTGTTTCGAACCTTGGTTAGGCCACGCTTGGAGTCTGTGCACAGTTTTCTGGTCAGCATGTTATAAAACGGATTCTTCAGCGGTCCCTTGTATCGAGGATGACTTGCTTCCACACCTAAAAAGGGATGAGTTCACAGGTGTTTTAATGAATAACCTAATATTCCAGGTCCCGAATTTCATCCTGAAACAAACAGAGAAACATAGAAAATAGATGCAGGAGTAGGCCATTCGGCCCTTCAAGCCTGCACCACCATTCAATAAGATCATGGCTGATCATGCAACTTTAGTACCCCTTTCCTGCTTTCTCACCATACCCCTTGATCCCTTTAACCATAAGGGCCATATCTAACTCCCTCTTGAATATATCTAACGAACTGACCTCAACAACTCTCTGTAGTCAAGAATTCCACAGGTTCACCACTCTCTGAGTGAAGAAGTTTCTCCTCATCTCGGTCCTAAATGGCTTCCCCCTTATCCTTAGACTGTGACCCCTGGTTCTGGACTTCCCCAACATCGGGAACATTCTTCCTGCATCTAACCTGTCCAGTCCCGTCAGAATTTTATATGTTTCCACTGAAGGGTGGAAGATGCCTGTGGGTGGATTTTTTTAACGTGGGGTGACCGTAGCACACCAGCCACCACACGGGGCTTGACAGAGCTGGGTCTTGGTCCAGTGGCAAGGGTTAACCAGGACGACTGGAGACCAGCTCTGCTGCACGGGCCTAGTGTGCACACATATCGCACTGGGCAGCAACATTACCAGTCCAGTGACACAGAAGCACTGTGCTGCCCCTCCTTCCCCTGGACTGAGGGAAGCGCCCCCCCAGGGATGCCTGAGTGTGCAGGGGTGGGGAGAGAAGGCAAGAAACACGAGGCGAGGCTCTCATCATAGGCAGCACAGTTTTATCCTTACCTAAGAAAGGATATACTTGCCATGGAGGGAGTGCAGCGAAGGTTCACCAGACTGATTCCCGGGATGGCAGGACTGTCATAGAGGCACCAGTGAAGGTGCTATAAAGTGTTGCTAGAATTATACCAGTAAAGATTAAACATGCTGGGGCTCTTCTCTCTAGAAAGGAGAAGACTGAATAGGTGGCCTGATAGAGGTCTTTAAAATTATGAACTGTTTCAATAGGGTAGATGCAGAGAATGTTGTGTATCTGTAAAGCATGCACTCCCATGTTCCGCCACCAGGGAGCACATCCCCTGAAGTCCCAAGGGATCCCAGCATCCCTTGGGAGCACTGTATATAAGCCGGCCCCTAAGGCCTGTTCCTCACTCTGGAGTGTCTTATTAAAGACTGAGGTCACTGTTACTTTAACCTCCCTGTGTGCAGTCTCATCTGTGTTAGGAACACAATAACTGGCGACGAGTATACGAATCCAACGCAAAGATGCAGCAAACTGTGGGCATCCTGGAGAAGTTCTCGGAGGGTGAGGACTGGGAATCCTATGTCGAATGGCTAGACCAGTACTTTGTAACCAACGAGCTGGACGGAGAAGGAAGCGCTGCAAAAAGGAGGGCGGTCCTCCTCACAGTCTGCGGGGCACTGACCTACAGTCTCATGAAGAATCTTCTGGCTCCGGTGAAACCCACAGATAAGCCGTATGAGGAGCTGTGTACACTGGTTCAGGAGCATCTTCTCCCGAGGGAGAGCGTGCTGATGGCGAGGTATCAGTTCTACACGTGCCAGCGATCTGAAGGTCAGGAAGTGGTGAGCTACGTTGCCGAGCTAAGGCGACTTGCAGGACAATGTGAGTTTGATGGCTACCTGGAGCAAATGCTCAGAGACTTTTTTGTACTGGGCATTGGCCACGAGACCATCCCACGAAAACTTTTGACTGTAGAGACACCGACCCTCAGTAAGGCCATTGCGATAGCACAGGCGTTTATGCCCACTAGTGATGACACCAAACAAATCTTTCAGCACACAAGTGCTAGCAATGTTCATAAATTAACCGCAATTGTGTTTGCGAGCAGAAATGTACAGGGCAGAACCCACGAGTCTGCAACTGCCAGCAGGCCTCAGGTGACCCAGATGACATATGAGGAGAGACTGGATCAACTGGGCCTTTATTCACTGGAGTTTAGAAGGATGAGAGGGGATCCCATAGAAACGTATAAGATTCTGACGGGACGGGACAGGTTAGATGTGGGAAAAATGTTTCTGATGTTGGGGAAGTCCAGAACCAGGGGACACTGTCTTAGGATACGGGGTAGGCCATTTAGGACTGAGATGAGAAGAAACTTCTTCACTCAGAGAGTTGGTAACCTGTGAAATTCCCTGCCGCAGAGAGATGTTGATGCCAGTTCATTGGATATATTCAAGAGGGAGTTAGATGTGGCCCTTGCGGCTAAAGGGATCAAGGGTTATGGAGAGAAAGCAGGAAAGGGGTACTGAGGTGAATGATCAGCCATGATCTTATTGCATGGTGGTGCAGGCTCAAAGTGCCGAATGGCCTACTCCTGCACCTATTTTCTATGTTTCTATGTTTCTATGTCTCAGAGTCCCCAACAAAGGATGAATGCAAGACACCTCCAATGAGCTTGCAAATGAGCTGCAAGCTCTGCAAAACCTGCTAACCACCACGTGGCAGAGGAAGATCAGTCCATGGTGGATCAAAGCAATTTTGAGCCTCAGAGAGAGGAGGCAGATGCTGAAGTACACGGGGTGCACACATTTTCGACGAAATGTCCACCTATAATGCTAAACGTAAAATTGAATGGCATACCCGTAGCCATGGAACTGGACACTGGCGCTAGCCAATCCATCATGAGTAAAAAGATGTTTGAGAGTCTGTGGTGCAACAAGGCATTCAAACCAGCCCTGAGCCCCATCCACACGAAACTGAGAATGTACACCAAAGAGCTTATCACTGTCCTGGGCAGCGCCATGGTCAAGGTCACCTACGAGGGCATGGTGCACGAACTGCCACTCTGGATTATCCCGGGCGGTGGCCCCACACTGCTTGGAAGGAGCTGGCTGGGCAAAATCCACTGGAACTGGGATGACATCCGAGCGCTATCACATGTCGATGAGGCCTCATTTTCACAGGTTCTTAACAAATTTCCTTCCCTTTTTGAGCCAGGCATTGGAAACTTTTCCGGGGCGAAGGTGTGGATCCACTTGGTCCCAGAGGCACGATCCATTCACCACAAGGCGCGAGTGGTACCTCACGTGATGAGTGAGAGAGTGGAAATCGAGCTGGACAGGCTGCAACGCGAGGGCATCATCTCCCCAGTGGAATTCAGCGAGTGGGCCAGCCCGATTGTTCCAGTACTCAAAAGTGATGGCACGGTCAGGATTTGCGACGATTATAAAGTAACTATTAATCGTTTCTCGCTACAGGACCAATACCCGCTACCTAAGACAGACGACCTATTTGCGACGCTGGCAGGAGGCAAGACGTTCACCAAGCTCGACCTGACTTCGGCCTACATGACGCAGGAGCTGGAGGAGTCTTCGAAGGGCCTCACCTGCATCAACGCGCACAAGGGACTGTTCATCTACAACAGATGCCCATTTGGAATTCGGTCGGCTGCAGCGATCTTCCAGAGAAACATGGAGAGCCTACTCAAGTCGGTACCACGTACGGTGGTCTTTCAGGACGACATATTGGTCATGGGTCAGGACACTGTCGAGCACCTACAAAACCTGGAGGAGATCCTCCAGCGACTGGATCGCGTAGGGCTGTGGCTGAAGAGGTCGAAATGCGTCTTCATGGCAACAGAAGTGGAGTTTTTGGGGAGAACGATCACGGCGGATTGCATTCGGCCCACAGATGCCAAGACAGAGGCTACCAGGAACGCGCCCGGGCCACTGAACGTCACGGAGCTGCGGTCGTTCCTGGGACTCCTCAACTATTTTGGTAACTTCTTACCGGGGTTAAGCACCCTCTTAGAGCCCCTACATGTGTTATTGTGTAAAGGTGAGAACTGGGTATGGGGAAAAAAACAAGTAATTGCTTTTGAGAAAGCCAGAAACATTTTATGCTCCAACAAGCTGCTTGTATTGTATAACCCGTGTAAAAGACTCGTGCTAGCATGTGACACATCGTCGTACGGAGTCGGGTGTGTATTACAACAAGCTAACGTTGCGGGGAAGTTGCAACCTGTCGCCTATGCCTCCAGGAGCTTGTCGAAGGCCGAGAGGGCCTACAGCATGATTGAGAAAGAGGCATTAGTGTTTGGGTTCGGGGTAAGGAAAATGCATCAGTACCTGTTTGGCCTCAAATTTGAGCTGGAAGCCGATCACAAGCCCCTCACATCCCTGTTCGGTGAAAACAAGGGGATAAATACTAATGCCTCTGTCCGCATACAAAGGTGGGCACTCGCGCTATCAGCGTATAACTATACTATCCGCCACAGGCCAGGCACCGATGCGGATGCTCTCAGTCGGCTACCATTGCCCATCACGGGGGTGGAAATGGCGCAGCCTGCAAACTTGTTGATGGTGGCGCAGCCCGCAGACTTGTTGATGGTCATGGAAGTGTTTGAAAATTATAAATCACTTGTCACGGCCCGCCAGATTAGGACTTGGACCAGCCAAGATCCTCTGCTGTCCCTAGTAAAAAACTGTGTACTGCATGGGAGCTGGGCCAGCATCCCCGTTAAAATGCAAGAGCCAATCAAGCCGTTCCAGCGGCGAAAGGACGAGCTGTCCATTCAGGCAGACTGCCTGTTGTGGGGTAACCGCGTAGTGCTACTCAAAAACGGAAGGGAGACGTTCATCTCGGATCTCCACAGCACACACCCGGGTATAGTAATAGAAACATAGAAACATAGAAAATAGGTGCAGGAGTAGGCCATTCGGCCCTTCGAGCCTGCACCGCCATTCAATGAGTTCATGGCTGAACATGCAACTTCAGTACCCCATTCCTGCTTTCTCGCAATACCCTTTGATCCCCCTAGTAGTAAGGACTTCATCTAACTCCTTTTTGAATATATTTAGTGAACTGGCCTCAACAACTTTCTGTGGTAGAGAAGTCCACAGGTTCACCACTCTCTGGGTGAAGAAGTTTCTCCTCATCTCGGTCCTAAATGGCTTACCCCTTATCCTTAGACTGTGTCCCCTTGTTCTGGACTTCCCCAACATTTGGAACATTCTTCCTGCATCTAACCTGTCTAAACCCAGTCAGAATTTTAAACGTTTCTATGAGGTCCCCTCTCATTCTTCTGAACTCCAGTGAATACAAGCCCAGTTGATCCAGTCTTTCTTGATAGGTCAGTCCTGCCATCCCGGGAATCAGTCTGGTGAACCTTCGCTGCACTCCCTCAACAGCAAGAATGTCCTTCCTCAGGTTAGGAGACTAAAACTGTACACAATACTCCAGGTGTGGCCTCACCAAGGCCCTGTACAACTGTAGCAACACCTCCCTGCCCCTGTACTCAAATCCCCTCGCTATGAAGGCCAACATGCCATTTGCTTTCTTAACCGCCTGCCAACCTTCAATGACTGATGTACCATGACACCCAAGTCTCGTTGCACCTCCCCTTTTCCTAATCTGTCACCATTCAGATAATAGTCTGTCTCTCTGTTTTTACCACCAAAGTGGATAACCTCACATTTATCCACATTATACTTCATCTGCCATGTATTTACCCACTCACCTAACCTATCCAAGTCGCTCTGCAGCCTCATAGCATCCTCCTCGCAGCTCACACTACCACCCAACTTAGTGTCATCCGCAAATTTGGAGATCTACATTTAATCCCCTCGTCGAAATCATTAATGTACAATGTAAACAGCTGGGGCCCCAGCACAGAACCTTGCGGTACCCCACAAGTCACTGCCTGCCATTCTGAAAAGTCCCCATTTACTCCTACTCTTTGCTTCCTGTCTGACAATCAGTTCTCAATCCATGTCAGCACACTACCCCCAATCCCTTGTGCTTTAACTTTGCACATTAATCTCTTGTGTGGGACCTTGTCGAAAGCCTTCTGAAAGTCCAAATATACCACATCAACTGGTTCTCCCTTGTCCACTCTACTGGAAACATCCTCAAAAAATTCCAGAAGATTTGTCAAGCATGATTTCCCTTTCACAAATCCATGCTGACTTGGACCTATCATGTCACCTCTTTCCAAATGCACTGCTATGACATCCTTAATAATTGATTCCATCATTTTACCCACTACCGATGTCAGGCTGACCGGTCTATAATTCCCTGTTTTCTCTCTCCCTTCTTTTTTAAAAAGTGGGGTTACATTGGCTACCCTCCACTCCATAGGAACTGATCCAGAGTCAATGGAATGTTGGAAAATGACTGTCAATGCATCCGTTATTTCCAAGGCCACCTCCTTAAGTACTCTGGGATGCAGTCCATCAGGCCCTGGGGATTTATCGGCCTTCAATCCCATCAATTTCCCCAACACAATTTCCCGACTAATAAGGATTTCCCTCAGTTCCTCCTCCTTACTCGACCCTCTGACCCCTTTTATATCCGGAAGGTTGTTTGTGACCTCCTTAGTGAATACAGAACCAAAGTACTTGTTCAATTGGTCCGCCATTTCTTTGTTCCCCGTTATGACTTCCCCTGATTCTGACTGCAGGGGACCTACGTTTGTCTTTACTAACCTTTTTCTCTTTACATATCTATAGAAACTTTTGCAATCCGTCTTAATGTTCCCTGCAAGCTTCTTCTCGTACTCCATTTTCCCTGCCCTAATCAAACCCTTTGTCCTCCTCTGTTGAGTTCTAAACTTCTTCCAGTCCCCGGGTTCGCTGCTATTTCTGGCCAATATGTGTGCCACTTTCTTGGCTTTAATACTATCCCTGATTTACCTTGATAGCCATGGTTAAGCCACCTTCCCTTTTTTATTTTTACGCGAGACAGGAATGTACAATTGTTGTAGTTCATCCATGCGGTCTCTAAATGTCTGCCATTGCCCATCCACAGTCAACTCCTTAAGTATCATTCGCCAATCTATCCTAGCCAATTCACGCCTCATATCTTCAAAGTTAGCCTTCTTTAAGTTCTGGACCATGGTCTCTGAATTAACTGTTTCATTCTCCATCCTAATGCAGAATTCCACCATATTATGGTCACTCTTCCCCAAGGGGCCTCGCACAACGAGATTGCTAATTAATCCTCTCTCATTACACAACACCCAGTCTAAGATGGCCTCCCCTCTAGTTGGTTCCTCGACATATTGGTCTAGAAAACCATCCCTTATGCACTCCAGGAAATCCTCCTCCACCGTATTGCTTCCAGTTTGGTTAGCCCAATCTATGTGCATATTAAAGTCACCCATTATAACTGTTGCACCTTTATTGCATGCACCCCTAATTTCCTGTTTGATGCCCTCCCCAACATCACTACTACTGTTTGGAGGTCTGTACACAACTCCCACTAACGTTTTTTGCCCTTTGGTGTTCTGCAGCTCTACCCATATAGATTCCACATCATCCAAGCTAATGTCCTTCCTAACTATTGCATTAATCTCCTCCTTAACCAGCAATGCTTTCTTTTATTCTATCCTTCCTGAATGTTGAATACCCCTGGATGTTGAGTTCCCAGCCCTGATCATCCTGGAGCCACGTCTCTGTAATCCCAATCACATCATATTTGTTAACATCTATTTGCACAGTTAATTCATCCACCTTATTACAGATGATGAAAGTGATAGCCAGATCCCACATGTGGTGGCCCGTTATCGACTCTGGCTTAGAGTCCTGTGTACGGCAATGCAGCGTGTGTGCTCAGTTGAGCAACGCGCCCAGAGAGGCACCACTAAGTTTGTGGTCCTGACCCTCCAGACCATGATCGAGGATCCATGTCGACTATGCGGGCCCGTTTCTCGGTAAAATGTTTCTGGTGGTGGTGGATGCTTTTTCAAAATGGATTGAATGTGGAATAATGTCGGGAAGCACCACCACCGCCACCATTGAAAGCCTGAGGGCCATGTTTGCCACCCATGGCCTGCCTGACATACTGGTCAGTGACAACGGGCCATGTTTCACCAGTGCAGATTTTAAAGAATTCATGACCCTCAATGGGATCAAACATGTCACCTCGGCCCCGTTTAAACCAGCCTCCAATGGGCAGGCAGAGCGGGCAGTACAAACCATCAAACAGAGCCTCAAACGAGTCACAGATGGCTCACTCCAAACCCGCCTATCCCGAGTACTGCTCAGCTACCGCACGAGACCCCACTCACTCACACGGGTGCCCCCGGCTGAGCTACTCATGAAAAGGACACTTAAAACCAGACTCTCGCTGGTTCACCCCAACCTGCATGATCAGGTAGAGATCAGGTGGCAGCAACAAAATGTAAACGATGGTCGCGCCACTGTGTCACGGGAAATTGATCTGAATGACCCTGTGTATGTGCTTAACTATGGACATGGTCCCAAGTGGATCGCAGGCACGGTGATAGCTAAAGAAGAGAGTTGGGTGTTTGTAGTCAATCTAGACAATGGACAGATTTGCAGAAAGCACCTGGACCAAACGAGGCTGCGGTTCACAGACTGCCCTGAACAACCCACAGCAGACACCACCTTTTTCGAGCCCACAACACACACCCAAAGGATCAATGACATCACCCCGGACCAGGAAATTGAACCCATCACGCCCAACAGCCCAGCAAGGCCAGGCTCACCCAGCAGCCCTGCAGGGCCAACAACACGCCAGCCCAGCGAGGGCACAGCCAACACACCAGAACAGACATTTGTACCGAGGTGGTCCACCAGGGAAAGAAAGGCTCCCGACCGCCTCACCTTGTAAATAGTTTTCACTTTGACTTTGGGGGGGAGTGATGTTGTGTATCTGTAAAGCATGCACTCCCATGTTCCACCACCAGGGAGTGCATCCCCTGAAGTCCCAAGGGATCCCAGCATCCCTTGGGAGCACTGTATATAAGCCGGCCCCTAAGGCCTGTTCCTCACTCTGGAGTGTCTTAATAAATACTGAGGTCACTGTTACTTTTACCTCCCTGTGTGCAGTCTCATCTGTGTTAGGAACACAATAGAGAAGGTGTTTCCGATTGTGGGGGAGACCAGAACCAGGGGCCATCAATATAAGACAGTCACTAATAAACCCAATGGGGAAATCAGGAGAAACTTCTTTACCCAGAGAGTGGTGAGAATGTGGAACTCGCTGCCACAGGGAGGGGTTGAGGCGAATAGTGTTGATGCATTTAAGGGGGAGCTGGATAAACACATGAGGGAGAAGGGAATAGAGGGATATGGTGATGGGGTGAGATGGAGAGGGGTGGGAGGGGCCTGGTGTGGAACATAAACCCCAGCACGGAGCGCTGGGGCCCAATGGGCTGTTTCTGTGCCGTACATTCTATATAATCCCCCTCAGTGTATCATTTGCCACCCCCTCCCCTGCCCCTTCTTCCTGAAGGTGCTGCGTCACGGACTGTAGTCGGCTCCGGTTCATCTCCCGAGTGGCCATTCATCGCCTGTGACCCCAGCAAGTTAGAGTTGGTGGGCTACGCGACCTGGAAATGAGTGCTGACTTAACGTTGACGCACCCTCGCTGGATACGCTCAGGCCTGCAGAGGTCACTGGACCACCAATCAGGAGCAGGAATCTCTGGTTGATTTCCACCCCCCCCCCCCGCCGCCGCCGCCCAACCATCCGGGGTCCTGAGGCCAATTGTGGAGCCACTAATATGACAGCTTGGTTCAGTGGGCAGCACTCTCGCCTCTGAGTCACAAGGCCATGGGTTCAAGTCCCAGTCCAGAGATTTGAGCTCAAAACTCCAGGCTGACACTCCCAGTGCTGAGGGAGTGCCACACTGTCAGAGGGGCAGTGCTGAGGGAGTGCCACACTGTCAGAGGGGCAGTACTGAGGGAGCGCCGCATTGTCGGTGGGGAAGTACTGAGGGAGCGCCGCATTGTCGGAGGGGCAGTACTGAGGGAGTGCCACACTGTCGGAGGGGCAGTACTGAGGGAGCGCCGCATTGTCGGTGGGGAAGTACTGAGGGAGCGCCGCATTGTCGGAGGGGCAGTACTGAGGGAGTGCCACACTGTCGGAGGGGCAGTACTGAGGGAGCGCTGTACTCTTGGAGGGGCAGTATTGAGGCAGCACTGCACAGTTGGAAGGGCAGTACTGAGGGAGCGCTGTACTGATGGAGGGGCAGTACTGAGGGAGTGCTGCACTGTCGGAGGGGCAGTATTGAGGGAGCGCTGCACTGTCCGAGGGGCAGTACTGAGGGAGCGCTGTACTCTTGGAGGGGCAGTACTGAGAGAGCGCTGCACTGTCGGAGGGGCAGTGCTGAGGGAGCGCCGCATTGTCGGAGAGGCAGTACTGAGGGAGCGCCGCACTGTCGGAGGGGCAGTACTGAGGGAGCGCTGCACTGTCGGAGGGGCAGTACTGAGGGAGAGCCGCACTGTCGGAGGGGCGGTACTAAGGGAGCACTGCACTGTCCGGAGAGGCAGTACTGAGGGAGCGCCGCACTGTCGGAGGGGCAGTACTGAGGGAGCGCTGCACTGTCGGAGGGGCAGTACTGAGGGAGCGCTGCACTGTCGGAGGTGCTGCCTTTCGGATGAGACGTTAAACCGAGGCCCCTGTATTCCTTCTCGGGTGGATGTGAAAGATCCTGCGACACTATTGGAAGAACAGCAGGGGAGTACTCCCCCCGGTGTCCTGGGGCCAATATTTATCCCTCAACAACATCACTAAAAACATATTATCTGGTCATTATCACATTGCTGTGTGTGGGAGCTTGCGCGCAAATTGGCTGCTGCGTTTCCCGCTACACTCCAAATAAAATACTGGATTGGCTACAGGGAAGTGTCTGAGCGGCTGAGATCACGGCCCATGCCAGACTCTTCGGCTCCTGAAACCATTCCCAGGCTGGCGACCAGGGGCCGGAAAGAGCCGAATCCGAACGAAACTTTTTGGAGTGACTCGCAGGTCACGTGTGTTGCAACTCAAGGCTGCAAAAAAAAAAGTTTCTTGACTGAATCAAAAGTTGCCCTTATTCATTTCGATATCATACTCCATTCAAACCCGCTTCTCCTCGCCTGAAACCGAGGAGCTAACTGGGGCACCCTTTAAATCAGACAGCAAACTTTTAAAAAAGTTCGACAGGAGTTCGGAGTGTGCAGTGAGGGGGACACACACACACAGGAGATCGGAGCGGCGGCAAACAGAGGGATCAGAAGCTGTTTAAAAAGGTTCGAAACTCTCTAACTTTCTCAAGCTCTGTCTTTTGAACCACTTGCTTGAAATTGACACCATCAAAGAAGTTTTCGAAAAGTTGTCAGTTTCATTGGCTGGGACTATTCGGGACTAAGTTTAAATGTGTGATTGCAGTGTACAAAATCTTAAACAATACATGTTTTGTTCTCTCTTTTTTTATTTCTTTTTAAAGAAATCCTGATTCATCCAGCTTTATTTTTTTTTGAGGTTGTGTTTAAAAGGATTGCTGGGCGATTCTGTGCCAGGGGATCAGCAGGGACAGACTTGCTGGAATACTTCGCTTCCTTATTGCACTGTTATTAAGGGCTTGTTGGTTTATTGTATGTACACAAGTCAGATTCCTTGTACTGCGTGGGGTTTTGGTGATTGTATTCTGTGATTAGGTCCATATTTTTTCCCCTTTAAGAAAAAGTTTACATAAGAATACAACGGCTCAGAAACTGGCCATTCGGCCCAATCAATCCATGCTGGCGTTTAAGCTCCACTCGAACCTCTCTCGTCTTTCTTCATCTAAATTTCCCACATTACAACAGTGACTACACCTCAAAAGTACTTCATTGGCTGTAAAGCGCTTTGAGACGCCCGGTAGTCGTGAAAGGCGCTATATAAATGCAATTCTTTCTTTAAATCTATCATGATAACCCTCTATTCCCTTTTCCCTCATGTGCTTATCTAGCCTCCCCTTAAATGCATCGATACTATTCACCTCAACCCCTCCCTGTGGCAGCGAGTTCCACATTCTCACCGCTCTCTGGGTAAAGAAGTTTCTTCGGAATTCCCCATTGGATTTCCTGGTGGCAATCTTATATTGATGGCCTCTAGTTATGCTCTGCCCCACAAGTGGAAACATTCTCTCTGTATCCACTCTATCAAAACCTTTCATAATTTTAAAGACCTCTATTAGGTCACCCCTCAGCCTTCTAATTTCAAGAGAAAAGAGACCCAGCCTGTTTTTTTTTTTTATATTCGTTGCCAATCTTTCCAATTCTTTGTCAAATCACAAACGCCAGAGGTCACCGTGCACACATCAAGGATCACCCTGCTCTAATGCTCTTAGCCAAAAGGCCTAGAGCCACTGCACCGTTCCTGGAAGTACTGCAATACCAGGTTCGTGCCATGGAGGTGGATGGGTCAGGCCCCCCACACACCTCCGTGGAGGTGGATGGGTCAAGCCACCCCACCCACCTCCTATTTCCAAAAAGCATAGGAGAATCACCTTCCTGATCCAGGGAGAATCACGTTGGGGTCATGGTTACTCCCCTGTCAGGTCAGTTACGCATGATCTTGGCCAAAAGGCCGAGAAGCGATCCTGTTGATCCTTTCCTGATATGTATACCCTCGCATTTCTGGTATCATCCTTGTAAATCTTCTCTGCACCCTCTCCAGTGCCTTTTTATAACATGGCGACCAGAACTGTACGCAGTGCTCCAAGCGTGGTCTAACCAAGGTTCGATACAGGTTTAGCATAACTTCCCTACTTTTCAATTCTATTCCTCTAGAAATAAACCCTGGTGCTGGGTTTGTTTTATGGCCTCGCTAACCTGTCGCTATGTTTAGTGATTTGTGTATCTGTACTCCGAGATCCCTTTGTTCCTCTGCCCCACCCAGACTCTCACCCTCCAAGTAATAAGTGACCTCCCTATTCTTCCTACCAAACTGTAATACTTCTTTTATCTGTGTTGAACTTAATTTGCCAATTATCTACCCATTTTGTATGTTTATTAATGTCCTCCTGTAATTTGTTGCAGTTCTCCTCAGCATTGATTATTGCCCCCCCCCCCCCCAATTTGGTGTCATCAGCAAATTTATAAATTGTGTTTTTGATTCCGTTAAATCGTTAATATAAATTGTGAACAATTGTCCCAGCACTGATCCTTGTGGAACACTACCCACCTTCTGCCACTGTGAAGTTACCTTTTACCCTACTCTCTGCTTTCTGTCTTGAAGCCAGCTAGCGATCCATTCTGCTACTTGTCCTCTGACTCCACATTCTCTGACCTTGTTCATCAGTCTGCTATGGGGCACTTTATCGACGGCCTTTTGAAAATCTCGATAAATTACATCTGCTGCGTTAACTTTGTCTACTCTCTCTGTTACCCTCTTCAAAAAATTCAATGAGGTTGGTCAAGCAAGACTTTCACTTTTGATATCCATGCTGACTATCCGTTATTATATTTTTGGTTTCTAGATATTCTATTTTCTCCTTTTAGTAGGATTCCATTATTTTTCCTGCTGTTAAGCTGACTGGTCTATAATTCCCTGCACATGTTCTATCCCCTTCTTAAATATAGGTATTACATTAGCTCTCTGCCAGCCCTCTAGCACTACAATTCCAATGAATTATTAAACATGTATAGTAATGCCTCTGCTATCTCTTCCCTAGATTCTTTTAAAATACGTGGATGCAATCCACCTGGATCAGGTGGACTCAAAATCCTCTTTTGAGTTTGATTAGTTCATTTAATATATCCCCTCTTTTTACATAAGAAATAGGAGCAGGAGTAGGCCATACGGCCCCTCGAGCCTGCTCCGCCATTCAATAAGATCATGGCTGATCTGATCATGGACTCAGCTCCACTTCCCCGCCCGCTCCCCATAACCCTTTGTTCTCTTTATCGTTTAAGAAATTGTTTTTCTCTATCTTAAATTAATTCAATGTCCCAGCTTCCACAGCTCTCTGAAGCATTGAATTCCACAGATTTACAACCCTCTGAGAGAAGAAATTTCTCCTCATCTCAGTTTTAAATGAGCGGCCTCTAATTCAAAGATCATGCCCTCTAGTTCTAGTCTCCCCCATCAGTGGAAACATCCTCTCTGCATCCACCTTGTCATAATCTTATACGTTTCGATAAGATCACCTCTCATTCTTCTGAATTCCAATGAGTAGAGGCCCAACCTACTCAACCTTTCCTCATAAGTCAACCCCCTCATCCCCGGAATCAACCTAGTGAACCTTCTTTGAACTGCCTCCAAAGCAAGTATATCCTTTCGTAAATATGGAAACCAAAACTGCACGCAGTATTCCAGGTGTGGCTTCACCTATAACTGTAGGAAGACTTCCTTGCTTTTATCTCCATCCCCTTTGCAATAAAGGTCAGGATACTTAATAAAGGCCTTCCTGATCACTTGCTGTACCTGCATACTATCCTTTTGTGTTTCATGCACAAGTACCCCCAGGTCCCGCTGTACTGCGGCACTTTGCAATCTTTCTCCATTTAAATAATAACTTGCTCTTTGATTTTTTTTCTGCTAAAGTGCATGACCTCACACTTTCCACCATTATATTCCATCTGCCAAATTTTTGCCCACTCACTTAACCTGTTTATGTCCTTTTGCAGATTTTTTGTATCCTCCTTACACATCGCTTTTCCTCCCATCTTTGTATCATCAGCAAACTTGGCTACGTTACACTCAGTCCCTTCTTCCAAGTTGTTAATATAGATTGTAAATAGTTGGGGTCCCAGCACTGATCCCTGCGGCACCCCACTAGTTACTGTTTGCCAACCAGAGAATGAACTATTTATCCCGACTCTCTGTTCTCTGTTAGTTGCCAATCCTCTATCCATACTAATATATTATTCCTAATCCCGTGAACTTTTATCTTATGTACTTATTGGATTATGAGTTTAGTAATGAGATGTCATGTCCATTTGTTCTATCTCCCTGGTAAAGACTGAAATAATGATTTAATATTTTTGCCATCTCTCTATCGTTACCTATGGTATTATCCTGTCTGTCCCTTAATGGTTATATTCCCATCCTGTCCCTTTTTTTTTATTGATGTGCCTGTAAAATATTTTACTAATTTGTTTTATGTTCCTTGATAATTTAATTTCATAGTTCCTCTTTGCTTTCCTAATTGTTTTTTTGACTTCTCTCCTAATCTTTTTGTATTCTCCCTTATCACGCACTCCCCTGCTGTTTACGTACTTAATGTATGTCTCTTTCCTTGCCCTCAGTTGTTCCCTTATGGCTTTATTCATCCATGGAGTCTCATTAGTGTTTAATTTGTTCTTTCCTTTTTGCGGAATACGTTGTTCCTGCATTTTGTTGAACGCCATTTTAAATGTTTCCCATTGCTGTTCTATATCGTTATTTGCCAATATTGTTCATTTTATTTTCCCACGTTCTATTCTCAGCCCCTCAAAATCAGCTTTTCTCCAATCTATTACCCTGGTTTTTGTCACACTTGTGTCCTTCTCAATTATAATCTTAAAGCATATTGTATTCTGGTCACTATTGCCTAGATGCTCTCCTACTTTTACTTCTCTTATCTGCTATGGTTCATTCCCCATTACTAGATCCAATAGCGAATCAACCCTTGTTGGGCTTTTTATATATTGGGTTAGAAAGGAGTCCTGTACACATTGTAGGAACTCCATTCTCTTAGCCCCTTTACCTACCTCTTCTGTCTAATTAATATCGGGGTAGTTGAAATCCCCCATGATTATTCTATGGTTTTTACTAATTTCCCTAATTTGTCTGAATATTTCTTCCCCCTACCTCCCTCCCACTATTAGGTGTAGTCCACAAACCACCCAGCAGTGTGATTGATCCTTTATTATTTTTTATCTCTGTCGGTATGGATTCTATTTCTGTCTTGCAGATGGATGCAACACTTTGTCCTACTGCCATTATGTTATCCCCAATAAGTACAGCTACTCCACCTCCCCTTTTCCCTTTTCTATCTTTTGTAAATATATTATACCCGGCAATGTTTAATTCCCAGTCCTGATTTTTCTGTAGCCATGCCTCAGTAATCCCTATTATGTCTGGTTCCTCGCAATGCATTATTGTCCCCAGCTCCCCTGTTTTATAACGGACACTGTGTGCATGGCTGTACAGACAGTTTAACTCATTTTTAACAGGATTTCCTCTCACTTTATGTTTAACCATCTTTTTAGACTCTTGTTCTATAACTCTCTTTATTCCCTGGTCATCAATGTTCTCCCTTTATTCTTTCCTATGCTCTCTTTTCCTGTTTTTATATTTTAGGCTGGTTACGTTTCTTGCAGATCCCTCTTTCCACCCCCCTTTACTAGTTTAAAGACTTTGCCAACTCCCTTTTTACCGTTCCGCTAGGACACGGATCCCATCCCGGTTCAGGTGGAGCCCCTCCCATCGGTACAGCTCCTTCCTGTCCCAGAACTGGTGCCAGTGTCCCATGAAAAGGAACCCATCTTTGCCAGACCAGCCCTTCAGCCATGTGTTAATTCTCCTGATCCGTCTGCTTCTATGCCAATTTGCACGTGACTCGGACAATAATCCAGAGATTATTACACTCGGTCCTGCTTTTTTTGCTTTAGAGCCTAACTCCTGATATTCTCTCAGCAGGACCTCCTCCCTGTTCCTACCTCTCTTGTTTGTTCCAACATGGATCACAACAACTGGATTTACCCCCTCCCTTTCCAAGTTCCTCTCCTGCTGCCTTGAGATATCCCTCACCATGGCACCGGGTAGGCAACACACCCTTCGGGATTCTCGTTCTTTGCTGCAGAGGACGCTATCTATCCCCATAATTATAGAAAATAGGAGCAGTAGTGGGCTAGTCAGCCCTTTGAGTCTGCACTGGCATTCAGTATGATCATAGAAACATAGAAAATAGGTGCAGGAGTAGGCCATTCGGCCCTTTGAGCCTGCACCACCATTCAATATGATCATGGCTGATCCTCTATCTCAACACCATATTCCCGCTTTTTCCCCATACCCCTTGATGCCTTTCGTTTCTAGAAATCTATCTATAGAAACATAGACTCCCCTATCACTACTGCATCTCTATTCAGCTCTCTCATTCCCCCCCCCCCCCCCCACACCCCAGACAGCCTCCTGAGCCACAGTGCCTTGGTCTACATTGTGGCTGGCCCCCCCCTGCAGTCTTTCTCCTTGTCCTCGCAGGTAGCGAGTACATCGTACCTGTTGGACAGGACCAGTGTCTATGGGACCTCCTTCTCAACCTCTCCTAAATCCCCACTACCCGGCTCCCTAACAGTCATACCCTTCCTGAACCTGTGCTTTCCTCTGGGGTGTGACTGTATTCTGGATAAAACTGTCCAGTAATTCCTCCCCCTCCCTTATGTGTCGGAGTGTCTCCAACTCGCACTCCAGCTCAATGACCCTGAGCCAGTGAGATTCGAGATGGAGACATCTCCTGATTGGGCCAGTCTCACTGTCCACAAACTCCCACATACTGCAGTCCAGACACACCACCTGCCCTGCCATATCTTATACTAGCCTTATTTGATTAGTTAAGTCTTTATTCAATGGTTATTTATAGTTATATTGATTAGTTTAACAAGTTAAGCTTTAAGTTTAATACAGTACTTTATACTTTCCTGCAACTAGTTTAAACCACAGTTCTTGGTTTGAAGAAAGAAAACCTTAATAATCACCAACCAATCACCTACCTGCTTGTTTTTCTTTTGCAAAATGTCGAAGGTTCCACCTCTGCT
The DNA here is from genome assembly GCF_044704955.1 of Pristiophorus japonicus. Lineage (NCBI taxonomy): Eukaryota > Metazoa > Chordata > Chondrichthyes > Pristiophoridae > Pristiophorus > Pristiophorus japonicus. Next base: position 219,256,473 of record NC_091986.1, on the reverse strand, counting down.
GATGTCTCCTCCAATGAGGTTCTTCCTCTTCTCCCCCAAAATCCCAAATAAAACACTCTGGTTACGTGCACTCTGGCTAAGACACTCTGTGCCAATCACTCTCTCCTTGAGAGCGTGAAGGATTGGGCCCTGGATGTTACAACACTAGCAGTTTTCACCCATCACCCCCTGCGTTCGCTGACCAACATTGGCTTCCGGTTAAGCAACGCCTTGATTTCAAAATTCTCATCCTTGTTTTCAAATCCCTCCATGGCCCTCGCCCCTCCCTATCTCTGTAATCTCCTCCAGCTCCACATCCCCGAGATCTCTGTGCTCCTCTAATTTTGCCCTCCTGAGCATCCCTGATTATAATCGCTCCACCATCGGTGGCCGTGCCTTCTGTTGCCTGGGCCCCAAGCTCTGGAACTCCCTCCCTAAACCTCTCCGCCTCTCTACCTCTCTTTCCTCCTTCAAGACGCTCCATAAAACCTATCTCTTGGTCACCTGCTTAATTTCTACTTATGCAGCTCACAGGTGAATAACACTCCTGTGAAGCGCCTTGGGACATTTCACTACATTAAAGGCGCTATCTAAATACACGTTTTAAAAAAAAAAAAAATGTGTGTATGTTTCAAGGGGTTGGAATTTTATAGCAGTGAGGAGATTTACCAGGATGATACCAGGGATGAGGGACTTCAGTTATTTGGAGAAGCTGGGGTTGTTCTCCTTAGGGTAGAGCGGATAAGAGGAGATTTGATAAAGATGTTCAAAATTATGAAGGTTTTTGATAGAGTAAATAAGGAGAAACGGTCTCCAGTGGTAGGAAGGAGCGTCGCTAACCAGAGGACACAGATTTAAGATAATTGGCAAAAGAACCAGAGAGGGAAGATGAGAATTTTTTTCAGAAAGAAAGACTTGCATTTCTATAGCGCCTTTCATGACCTCAGGATGTCCCAAAGCGCTTTACAGCCAATGAAGTATTTTTGAAGTGTGGTCACTGTTGTAATGCAGGAAGCGCAGCAGCCAATTTGCGCACAGCAGGCTCCCACAAACAGTAATGTGATAATGACCCAGATAATCTGTTTTTAGTGATGGTGATTGAGGTATTGAAGGGGTTAAAATCATTATTATAATTATTGACCCCAGGACACCGGGGATAACTCCCCTGTCAACTTTGAAATCGTGGCCGCGGGATATTTTACGTCCACCTGAGAAGGCAGACGGGGGTCTCGGTTTAACGTCTCATTTGAAAGACAGCCCCTCCGACAGTGCGGCGCTCCCTCAGCGCTGCCCCTCCGACAGTGCGGCGCTCCCTCAGCGCTGCCCCTCCGACAGTGCGCCTCTCCCTCAGCGCTGCCCCTCCGACAGTGCGCCGCTCCCTCAGCGCTGCCCCTCCGACAGTGCGCCGCTCCCTCAGCGCTGCCCCTCCGACAGTGCACCGCTCCCTCAGCGCTGCCCCTCCGACAGCGCGGCGCTCCCTCAGCGCTGCCCCTCCGACAGCGCGGCGCTCCCTCAGCGGTGCCCCTCCGACAGCGCGGCGCTCCCTCAGTATTTCACTGGAGTGTCAGCCTGGATTATGTGCTCAAGTCTCCTGTGAGTTATGATGATCAAGAACGCGCTGCCTGAAAGGATGGTGAAATGAGATTATTCAATAGTAACTTTCAAAAGGGAACTGATCTGTAATTGAAAAGGAGACGTGTGCAGGGCTATGGGGGAGGAGCAGGGGGGAGTGGGACTGATTGGGTAGCTGTTTTATCTGATTTCCTTCTCTCTCTCTCTCTCTCTCTCTCTCTCTTACACGCTCTCTCTCTCTTCCACACTCTCTCTCTCTCTCTCTTACACTCTCTCTCTCTCTCTCTCTCTCTCTTACTCTCTCTCTCTCTCTCTTACACTCTCTCTTACTCTCTCTCTCTTACACTCTCTCTCTCTTACACTCTTACTCTCTTTTTCTCTTTCTCTTTCTCTCTCTCTCTCTCTCTCTCTCTCTCTCTTACTCTCTCTCTCTCTCGACGATGACAACAACTTGTATTTCTATAGCGCCTTTAATGTAGTGAAACGTCCACAGGAGCGTAGGCAGAGAAGAAGCTTCCACCTAGAAACCTGTGGGGACACTCCTTGCCCCCCCCCCGATGGGGACACAGCCTCCAAATACCCTTGGAGTTCAGTAGCGTGTTGCCTGGAGCTCCCCAATTTGCTTCCACAAAAATGATTAAAAAATATTATTCTATTTTATTTCTTGTTGAAATCGCGCATCATTATGCAAATAATTTATTGCAAAACAATTTGTTCTGAGTATGTGGGTGACACTAGCAAAGCCGGTAAAGTTGCTCCATCTCTTGTTGTCCTGAAATCGTTCTATTTTTATTTTCATGAGTTGTCGATTTTCTGTCTGACACGGTTCCTGTGGAGCCCCTCGGTCATGTTCAGGGCTGCTGTGCGGAGACATGTTGCTGAGTGAGTTCCTTGGGTGCTTTGCAGAGCAGTGGTGAAGTCCGTTCCTTTGCCCCAGCCGCGACCGTCAGCAACGCTTTCTCCTGCATCACACGGCGGCTAGTGGGCACCATGGCAACCCCCTCGACCACTGCCTGACTTACTGCAGTTAACCCTTTCTCCTTTTCGAAACATAGAAACATAGAAAATAGGTGCAGGAGTAGGCCATTCGAGCCTGCACCACCATTCAATATGATCATGGCTGATCATTCACCTCAGTACCCCATTCCTGCTTTCTCTCCATACCCCTTGATCCCTTTAGCCATAAGGGCCACATCTAACTCCCTTTTGAATATATTTAACGAACTGACCTCAACAAGTTTCTGTGGTAGAGAATTCCACAGGTTCACAACTCTCTGAGTGAAGAAGCTTCTCGTCATCGCGGTCCTAAATAACTTACCCCTTATCCTTAGACTGTGACCCCTGGTTCTGGACTTCCCCAACATCGGGAACATTCTTCCTGCATCTAACCTGTCTAAACCCGTCAGAATTTTACATGTTTCTATGAGATCCCCTCTCATCCTTCTAAATTCCAGTGAATATAAGCCTAGTCGATCCAGTTTTTCTTCATATCTCAGTCCTGCCATCGCGGGAATCAGTCTGGTGAACCTTCGCTGCACTCCCTCAATAGCAAGAATGTCCTTCCTCAGATTAGGAGACCAAAACTGCACACAATACTCCAGGTGTGGCCTCACCAAGGCCCTGTACAACTGCAGTAAGACCTCCCTGTTCCTATACTCAAATCCTCTCGCTATGAAGGCCAACATACCATTTGCCGCCTTCACCGCCTGCTGTACTTGCATGCCAACTTTCAATGACTGATGTACCATGACACCCAGGTCTCGTTGCACCTCCCCTTTTACTAATCTGTCGCCATTCAGATAATAATCTGCCTTCCTGTTTTTGCCACCAAAGTGGATAACCTCACATTTATCTACATTATACTGCATCCGCCATGCATTTGCCCACTCACGTAACCTGTCCAAGTCACCCTGCAGCCTCTTAGCATCCTCCTCACAGCTCACACCGCCACTCAGCTTAGTGTCATCTACAAACTTGGAGATATTACATTCAATTCCTTCATCTAAATCATTAATGTGCATTGTAATTAGCTGGGCGGGTGTAGGTAGGATGGTCACACATCAAGAAGACCCACAACTTGCATTAACAAAGCGCTTTTAATGTAGTAAACATCCCAGTGCACTTCACAGGAACGTTATCCGACAAAATTTAACACCGAGCCACCCAAGGTGATATTGGGACAGGTGACCAAAAGCTTGGTCAAAGAGGTAGTTGTGATGTATTTGCTTCATGGGTTCTTTGCTTAAGAATCCATAGCAACACATTGCTATTAAGAACGAGTTGGTTTATTAGCAAAGGTTTAACAATCACACTACACATTACCAGTTGAACTATTTTAGTTGTGCACTTTAAACAAATGCCCCCGACAAGGGAGGGTCACACACCAAAATACATTTTTTTTCCAGTGCCTCTTTTTTTTTTGAGGGCACCAACACACAAATTATATAAATGCCCTCTGGCCAAAAGGGGAGTGGGGTGGGGGGGGGGGGCACTAAAACCAGCAAATTAAACAAATATTAAAATTTGGTTGCTGGGGGTGATGATGCACTCCAGGCCCTCTGGCGCCCACCTCTCGTGGAAGGCCACAAGCGTACCGGTGGACAAGTCTACAGCACCTGGTATTCCCAGTCGGTCTCCCTTCCAAGTACTAACCAAGCCTTACTCTGCTTCGCATCCGGAATCAGATGAGATCGGGCTTTTTCAGACTAGTACGGCCGTAGGCACACTACCGGTTCATCCACCAGGCTCACAACCACCTGCCCCATCATGTATCCCCCGAACCCAACTGGCCGGGGTTTTATGAGTCTTGTGAACGTCACGTGACTGGCTAAGCCACTCCCAACTCAACAGCTCGACAAACCCGTGAGCATGCCCACAGGTGCATACATTACAGTCGGTTTTACGGAGCGTCTTAAAGGAGGAGAGAGGCGGAAGGTTTAGGGAGGGAGTACGAGAACTTGGGGCCCAGGTGGCTGAAGGCACGGCCACCAATGGTGGAGCGATGGAAATCAGGGATGCACAAGAGGCCGGAATTGGAGAAGCGCAGATATCCCGGTGGGTTGTAGGGTTGGAGGAGGTTCTCTCCGACAGTGTCCCGATTTTAGTACCTTCCTGATGTGCAGTATTGCTGCTGTGCTGTCACCAGGGATTTAGCGACATGTAACGGAGAGTGTGTGTGTTGGCTTAAGCTGTGAGAAGCACCCAACGGTTGAACAGTACACTGTGTCCTCTCCAAACTCTCCAAACTGGGGCTGTCTCTGGAGAGGCAACCTTGAGCTGTGTAACAACGGAGGTGGGGAACAGGAACATCACAATTACTAGACGATAATCGATCCTGGTCCGTCGCGTTCACCACCTCCCACACTGAGAGTCCATGATCCAACGATAATGGAATTGTTGACCAATCACAGCGATCCATCACTATCAATGCGTGTTCAACACACCCAATCTGGACAGAGTAGAGAGAAAGAGAAACTGTTCCCATTGGTGGAAGGGTGGAGAACCAGAGGACACAGATTTAAGGCGATTGGCAAAAGAACCAAAGGCGATGTAAGGAAAAACGTTTTTACGCAGCGAGTGGTTAGGATCTGGAACGCGTTGCCTGAGAGGGTGGGGGAGGCAGACTCAATTGTGGCTTTCAAAAGGGAGTTGGATAAGTACCTGAAGGAAAAACTATTGCAGGACTATGGGGAAAGAGTGGGGGTGTGGGACTGGCTTAGAGTCAGCACAGGCTCGACGAGCCGAATGGCCTTCCATGCTGTAACCATCCAATGACACGAGGTGAAGGAAATCCCCAGTGGTGGAGGGGTTTGGGAACCTCAGGTCCTGAGTCACCTCTCACTCCCCAATTCGCAACACTCAACCACACGTCCCCTCTCAAATTACTCAGATACTATATAGGGCCCAAGTTTCCACATGATTTGCGCCTGATTTTTAGGAGCAACTGGTGGAGAACGGACTATCTTAGAAATCGGAATTCTCCACATTTTTTTTTCTGCAGTTCTAGTCAGGTAGAACAGTTCTACTTTAGAACAGAATTTTTTCTTCAAAAGGGGGCGTGTCCGGCCACTGACGCCTGATTTGAAAGTTTCCACAGTGAAAACGTACTCCAAACTAAAGTAGAATGGAGCAAGTGAAGATTTTTGTAGAACTGAAAAAACCTGTTCTACACATTAAAAAATCAGGCGAAGGTTACAAATTAGGCGTCCAGAACGAGGTGGGGGGGAGGTGGGGGGAAGGGAAGTCATTACATTATACAATAAATCCTTATTTATACTTCTACAAATATTATACAAATAAATCCAACCTGAATAAACATTTATAAGCAAAGAAAAGGTTAAATAAACCATCTTCCTACCTGTGTGAAAGTGCTTCAGGCAGGCCTTTCGGGACCGAAGGCTGAACGGGCTGGCCCGAGACTTCGGGCAGGGCCCGTCCCCAGCACCAGATTTACAGGTAGGTGGCATTGGGTTGGGTCGGGTCGGGGAGGTTCGGTTCGGGGGGAGGGAGGGAGAGAGAGGGAGGGCGGGGGGGGGGGGAAAGAGAGAGAGAGAGAGAGAGAGAGAGAGAGAGAGGGGGAGGTCAGGTCGGGGGGAGGGAGGTCAGGTCGGATCCAGTCCGGGGGCGGGGGGGAGCGGGAGCGGGAGTCGGGTCGGGTCCAGTCAGGGCCGGGGGGGGAAGCGGGAACAGGAGCGCGGGTCGGGTCGGGTACAGTCGGGGGGTGGGGGGGCGGAGCGGGAGCGGGGGTCGGGTCGGGGGTGGGGGTGGGTGGGAGAGCGGGTGTCGGGTCTGGTCCGGAGGCGGGGGGGGGGGGGGGGAGAGCGAGTGTTGGGTCTGGTCGGCGGGGGAGCAGGAGCTGGGTGTGGGAGGAGCCTTATTCACGCGGCCCCAGTGAGGCCATTCGGCCAGGGCTAGGGGCTGCGTGCTTCGGGCCCCTCCCACACAGTTCGGCGCCTGGAGCTACTGCACATGCGTGCCCACTGTAGCGCGCATGTGCAGAGGTCCCGGCACTGTTTTCAGCGCAGGGACCTGGCTCCGCCCCCCCCCCACAGCTCGTGCTGGTTGCGCCGAGGGCCAGAGGACCTGCAGGGAGGTGGAGAATACGGAGGGTTTTTTTAGGCGCACTTTGTGGCGCGAAAAACGAGCGTCCAGGTTGGGACTGCGCCATTCTCGGCGCGTGTGGAAACTTGGGCCCTATATCCCAAAATGTTATTTCCTGAAAGGAATCTTATCTCCTCATCTTCAGCAGTCCCACGGAATCGAGGAAGACTTGCTCCCACTCTAAAAGTGAGTTCTCAGGTGACTGAACAGTCCAATACGGGAATTACAGTCTCTGTCACAGGTGGGACAGACAGTGGTTGAAGGAAAGGGTGGGTGGGGAGTCTGGTTTGCCGCACGCTCCTTCCGCTACCTGCGCTTGATTTCTGCATGCTCTCGGCGACGAGACTCGAGGTGCTCAGCGCCCTCCCGGATGCACTTGCTGCACTTGGGGTGGTCTTTGGCCAGGGACTCCCAGGTGTCGGTGGGGATGTTGCACTTTATCAGGGAGGCTTTGAGGGTGTCCTTGAAACGTTTCCTCTGTCCATCTGGGGATCGCTTGCCGTGTAGGAGTTCCACGTAGAGCGCTTGCTTTGGGAATCTCGTATCAGGCATGCGAACAATGTGGCCCGCTCACCTGAGCTAGTCGAGTGTGGTCAGTGCTTCGATGCTGGGGATGTTGGCCTGGTCGAGGACGCAAACGCTGGTGCGTCTGTCCTCCCAGACTACTTTGTAATTGACTGAAGCAGGACTGCAGGTATCTGCCTCGGGAGCCAATTACTGGCTGGTTGGTGTGAGGAGAATGGCATTGACTGCATTATCACTGTGAGTGTTTTGTTTTCAGTTGGAACCACTACCCCGTGATGAGTCTGCATACGCCCTCATTGGTTGCTGTGTGTGGGATTGAAGGTGATTGGAAAATAAAGGAAACTGAAATATTTGCGACCGAGAATTAGGCAACAAAATATCCACTTGCAACATGGAGGTGGTGGGTGGGAGTGTGGATAGAAAACAGGAACAAGAGGAGGTCGTTCAGTCCCTCGAGCGACTTCCCTCATTCAGACACGCCATGGCTGATCAACTCCAGCTACTCGCCTTCGCTCCATAGGCACTGATAACCCTAACCCAACAGAGAAACCTACCGATCGCAGTGCGGAAGGCTACAGTATCCACAACTAGAGGCTGCACCCTGGAGCTGGTGTGTACAGTTTTGGTCTCCTAACTTGAGGAAGGACATTCTTGCTATTGAGGGAGTGCAGCGAAGGTTCACCAGACTGATTCCCGGGATGGCGGGACTGACCTATCAAGAAAGATTGGATCAACTGGGCTTGTATTCACTGGAGTTCAGAAGAATGAGAGGGGATCTCATAGAAACGTTTAAAATTCTGACGGGTTTAGACAGGTTAGATGCAGGAAGAATGTTCCCAATGTTGGGGAAGTCCAGAACCAGGGGTCACAGTCTTAAGGATAAGGGGTAAGCCATTTAGGACCGAGATGAGGAGAAACTTCTTCGCCCAGAGAGTGGTGAACCTGTGGAATTCTCTAGCACAGAAAGTTGTTGAGGCCAATTCACTAAATATATTCAAAAAGGAGTTAGATGTAGTCCTTACTACTAGGGGGATCAAGGGGTATGGCCAGAAAGCAGGAATGGGGTACTGAAGTTGCATGTTCAGCCATGAACTCATTGAATGACGGTGCAGACTCGAAGGGCCGAATGGCCTACACCTGCACCTATTTTCTATGTTTCTATATAACCTCCTCCAGCACCTACAACCCTCTGAGATCTCTACGCTCCCTCCAAATCCCCTCTCTTGCACATCCCCTGATTTCCTTTGCTCCACCATTGATGGCCGTGCCTTCTGTTGCCTGGGCCCCAAGCTCTGGAACTCCCTCCCTAAACCTCTCCACCTCTCCGCCTCTCTCTCCTCCTTTAAGACGCTCCTTAAAACCTACCTCTTTGACCAAGCGTTTGATCATCTGTCCTAATGTGGCTCGGTGTCAAATTATATTTGATTACGCTCCTGTGAAGTGCCTTGGGGCGTTCCACTATGTGAAAGGCGCTATATAAATGCCAGTTGTTATCTATTCTGCATTGTTCTGGTGCCCTGTCAGCCCATTTATAATAAGTGGGTTGACAGTGGCGATGAGCTCACGCCCATTGGGAACTCCAGGCCTCGAGGGGAGGGTGGGTGGTTTGTGAGGTACTATCGATTGGAATATGGGAAGCACATACCACAGAGAATCAACACCGTCACAAGGTGAAACATAGAAAATAGGTGTAGGAGTAGGCCGAACGGCCCCTCGAGCCTGCACCACCATTCAATATGATCATGGCTGGTCATGCAACTTTAGTACCCTATTCCTGCTTTCTCTCCATACCCCTTGATCCCTTTAGCTGTAAGGGCCACATCTAACTCCCTTTTGAATATATCTAATGAATTGGCCTCAACAACTCTCTGTGGTAGAGAATTCCACATGCCCACAACTCTCTGAGTGAAGAAATTTCTCCTCATCCCGGTCCGATATGGCTTACCCCTTATTCTTAGACTGTGACCCTGGTTCTAGACTTCCCCCAACATCGGAATGTAAAATTGGTGCGTCAAATAAAACTGATCAAGACAAGGTCGAGATCCAAAGGAAATTGTCAGCCGTGGCTCAGTGGGAACCTTCTGAGTCAGAAGGTCGTGGGTTCAAGTCCCACTCCAGAGACTTGAGCCCTTAATCCTGGCTGATACTTCCAGTGCAGTGCTGAGGGAGCGCCGCACTGTCGGAGGGGCAGTGCTGAGGGAGCGCCGCACTGTCGGAGGGGCAGTGCTGAGGGAGCGCCGCACTGTCGGAGGGGCAGTGCTGAGGGAGCGCCGCACTGTCGGAGGGGCAGTGCTGAGGGAGCGCCGCACTGTCGGAGGGGCAGTGCTGAGGGAGCGCCGCACTGTCGGAGGGGCAGTGCTGAGGGAGCGCCACGCTGTCGGAGGGGCAGTGCTGAGGGAGCGCCGCTCTGTCGGAGGGGCAGCACTGAGAGACATAAAAGATCCCACAGCACTTTTCCGAAGAAGAGAAGGGGAGTTCTCCCCTGGTATTCTGGCCCAATATTTATCCCTCAACATCATTAAAAACAGATTATCTGGGTCATTATCACAGTGCTGTTTGTGGGAGCTTGCTGTGCGCAAAATGGCTGCCACGTTTTCTACATTACAACAGTGACTACACTTCAAAAGTACTTCATTGGCTGTAAAGCGCTTTGGGACGCCCTGAGGTGGTGATGGAACCACACCACAGTATTCAGACAGACCCTCTGATTCTGGCCCAGTGGAGCCGCTATTCTCATTGGCTCAGAGTGAGGATCTTGATGACTGCATCCCCAGTATTGAAGCACTGACCACACTCGACCAGCTCCGCTGGGCAGGCCACATTGTCCGCATGCCTGACACGAGACTCCCAAAGCAAGCGCTCTACTCGAACTCCTACACGGCAAGTGAGCCCCAGGTGGACAGAGGAAACGTTACAAGGACACCCTCAAAGCCTCCCTGATAAAGTGCAACATCCCCACCGACACCTGGGAGTCCCTGGCCAAAGACCGCCCTAAGTGGAGGAAGTGCATCTGGGAGGGCGCTGAGCACCTCGAGTCTCGTCGCCGAGAGCATGCAGAAAGCAAGCGCAGGCAGCGGAAGGAGCGTGCGGCAAACCAGACTCCCCACCCTTTCCTTCAACCACTGTCTGTCCCACCTGTGACAGAGACTGTAATTCCCGTATTGGACTGTTCAACCACCTGAGAACTCACTTTTAGAGTGGAAGCAAGTCTCCCTCGATTCCGAGGGACTGCGTGTGATGATGACATTGGGGTTAAAGTAATTGGGGCATTGGCCCCACCGAAGTGTGTTTCTTGACAGAAAACCTTTTGTGTTTGTGAGGGGTTCGAGATGTGTTTCTTTGTGCCAAGCGTGTTGCAGGAAATGGTAGAACTGGACACTGATCTTTGGCTGATGATGCAGGAATGGGGGGCAGAGAACCCGTGGATTGAAACCGACCCCTTGCAAAGCCTCACTGGGTGGATCAAGAACGGTTTGGTTCCCACGTGTACTGTGTTGAGAGGGCTGGACTTTGGGAGTTACTACGGATCCAGCTCGTTGGATGATTACTGTGTGAACTTTTACTGGCGAACTGGTTGTATGGTTCACTCCGACTGAGGCGCAGAAAAGCATCTGAGAGATTCCTTATCTTATTTTTTTGTGAACATATCTTGTGCTTGTGGTTTTGTCTGTACTTTTCCATGCCTTGAAAACAACATTTTTCTTTTAAATATTAATTTCTGTAAATTGTCAGCCGTGGCTCAGTGGGCAGCTCTGTTGCCTCTGAGTCAGAAGGTTGTGGGTTCGAGTCTCGCTCCAGGGCCTTGAGCACACAAAATCCAATACCGCCCCTCCGGCAGTGCGGCGCTCCCTCAGCACTGCCCCTCCGACAGTGCGGCGCTCCCTCAGCACTGCCCCTCCGACAGTGCGGCGCTCCCTCAGCACTGCCCCTCCGACAGTGCGGCGCTCCCTCAGCACTGCCCCTCCGACAGTGCGGCGCTCCCTCAGCACTGCCCCTCCGACAGTGCGGCGCTCCCTCAGCACTGCCCCTCCGACAGTGCGGCGCTCCCTCAGCACCGCCCCTCCGACAGTGCGGCGCTCCCTCAGCACCGCCCCTCCGGCAGTGCGCCGCTCCCTCAGCGCTGCCCCTCCGACAATGCAGCGGGGGGCAGTGTTGGTGGAAATGTTGCTCAAACTGTGGGGGGAGAAGGGGTCCCACGTAAATTTGAAAACAAATTGAAACCGTTTGAGCAATAGAATGCCTGGCAAATGTTTTTTTTTATTCTCGGGATGTGGGCATCGCTGGCAAGGCCGGCATTTATTGCCCATCCCTAATTGCCCCTTGAGAAGGTGGTGGTGAGCTGCCTTCTTGAACCGCTGCAGTCCGTGTGGTGAAGGTGCTCCCACAGTGCTGTTAGGGAGGGAGTTCCAGGATTGTGACCCAGCGACGATGAAGGAACGGCCGATATATTTCCAAGTCAGGATGGTGTGTGACTGGGAGGGGAACGTGGAGGTGGTGGTGTTCCCATGCACCTGCTGCCCTTGTCCTTCTAGGCGGTAGAGGTCGCGGCTTTGGGAGGTGCTGCCGAAGAAGCCTTGGCGAGTTGCTGCAGTGCATCTTGTAGATGGTACACACTGCAGCCAGGGGGCGCCGGTGGTGGAGGGAGTGAATGTTGAAGGTGGGGGATGGGGGGCTGATCAAGCAGCTGCTTTGTCCTGGATGGTGTCGAGCTTCTTGAGTGTTGTTGGAGCTGCAACTCATCCAGGCAAGTGGAGAGTGTTCCATCACACTCCTGACTTGTGCCTTGTAGATGGTGGAAAGGCTTTGGGGAGTCAGGAGGTGAGACACTTGCCGCAGAATACCCAGCCTCTGACCCGCTCTTGTTGCCACAGTATTTATGTGGCTGGTCCAGTTAAGTTTCTGGTCAATGGTGACCCCCAGGATGTTGATGGTGGGGGATTTGGCGATAGTGAATGGAAAGACAGGAGGAAGCCTTGAAACGATTGCTAGTTTCAAACAGTTTCGCTCGTGGGTGCAGCAGTTGCTGACGTTGTCCAGATCGGAAGATAATCTGTGGCTTTGTGCTGTGCTTCGGGTGCGATCGCATGCAGTGCCGGATATTCCGGACCGATGTGATGCGATGACCTTATTTTTGATCGATTTATGCGTGGGGAATATTGTGGGGTTTTTTCCCCCCGAGGATAGGCCCAACCCCTCGAGCTGTTTTCTTCAATGTTCATCTTTGTATCTTCGCGCCGGTCCATGGGGGAACAGGACGAGTTAGCGGGTGTGTTGTGTATGCAATAACTGTTAGACTGAGTACTGTTTAACTCCAAGAGGTATGACCTTGGCTCTGCTTTATTAAGGCCCAAAGTTCCTCATATACAAAATAGCTGGCCTTTTATACTTGGGCTGCTCACACGTGCGTGCAGCCCAATGGCCTCCAACAGTGACGCCATCTAGTGGCTAGTGATCCCAAAAGTATATATATGACAATACCCCCTCAGATATTAACACAGCCTTTTACAAATTGAGACGGTCCGATGTTTCACACTCCTGGGTTGACCGTCTCAGTTCAACTCCAGCCTTGGCTGAGTGTTCAGAGTCTGTTGTGACTGGTGGCTGGGTGGCTGACCTGGTGGGAGTGGCAATGGCCATGTCAGGGATTGAAAGTCCATTTTCATTGAACATGTCAGTGATTGAAAGTCCCGATTCACTGATGACCACCGAGTCCTCTGATGACTGGGGGTAGGTTGGTTGGTCGTCGATTGTCTCTTCCTCCGACTGTTCCGGTTCGTCTGTGTGCCGCAGCTTTGTCTGATCCATATGTTGCCTGCATGTTTACCCATTTTTGAGCGTGACAATAAATACTCTGTTGCCCTCCTTGGCCATGACAGTACCAGCGATCCACTTGAGACCCTGACCATAATTCAGAACATATACAGGATCATTTTCAGAAATATCACGTGACACAGCTGCGCGATCGTGATACCCTTGCTGACTTTGTCTTCTATATTCAACATGATTATTCAAGTCAGGGTGTACAAGAGATAGCTTGGTCTTAAGACCTCTCTTCATCATTAGTTCAGCAGGCAAGACCCCGGTAAGCGTGTGTGGTCTTGTCCTGTAACTCAGCAGTGTGCATGACAGGTGGGTCTGCAGTGACCTTTGGGTTACTCGCTCCATACTCTGCTTTATGATTTGGACAGCATGTTCTGCTTGCCCATTGGATGCAGGTTTGAACGCTGCTGACCTTACATGTTTGATACCATTGAGTTTCATGAACTCTTGAAACTCCTGACTGGTGAAGCACGATCCGTTGTCGCTAACAACGATGTCAGGCAGACCATGTGTCACGAACATGACACTGAGATTCTCAATGGTAGCTGTGGATGTGTTGGATGACATGATTATACACTCTATCCACCTCGAATATGCATCCACCACAACTAAAAACATCTTCCCCAGGAAGAGACCTGCAAAGTCTATGTGGATCCTGGACCATGGTTTGGACGGCCACGACCACAGACTCAGCGGCGATTCCGCTGGTACTTTGCTGAGCTGCATGCAAGTGTTGCACTGATGCACACATGATTCCAGCTCAGAGTCAATTCCCAGCCACCATACATGAGACCTGGCGATGGCTTTCATCATTACAATGCCGGTTATGTAGCTCATATACAAATTTCTCTCTCCCTTTCTTGGGCATAACAACACGATTGCCCCACAGTATACAATGCGACTGAATAGACAGTTCGTCTTTGCGACGAATGTAAGGTTTGGTCTCCTCGCACATTTGCTTGGGTATGGCAGACCAATCACCTTTGAGGATGCAACTCTTCACCGATTAAAATCGGGTCCTGGCTGGTCCAGGTCTTAACTTGTTGGGCCGTGACAGGGGTTCCTTCACTCTCTAAAGCATCCATAACTAACAATAGGTCTGCCGGTTGTGGCATTTCCACCTCCGGTGTGGGCAACGGCAGACGGCTCAAAGCATCGGCACAATTCTCGGTGCCAGGTCTATGGCGAATGACATAATCATAAGCGGATAATGTCAGCGCCCACCTCTGGATGCGGGATGAAGCTTTGGTATTGATACCTTTGTTTTCAGAGAACAGTGAAATGAGCGGCTTGTGATCTGTCTCCAGTTCAAACCGAAGACCGAACAGGTACTGATGCATCTTTTTAACCCATACACACAGGCTAGTGCTTCTTTCTCTACCATGCTGTAGGCTCTTTCTGCTTTAGACAAACTTTTTGAAGTTTACCCGACTCATTAGCTTGTTGGAGTACGCAACCAATTCCATATGACGAAGCATCACCGGCCAATACTAAACATTTGCATGGGTCATAATGTACCAGCAGCTTGTTAGGGCAAAGCAGATTAGTGGCTTTCTCAAAAGCTCTGTCTTGAGACGCACCCCAAACCCAGTTGTCGCCTTTTCTTAGCAACATGTGCAGTGGTTCTAATAATGTGCTCAATCTAGGTAGGAAGTTACCGAAGTAGTTGAGTAGACCCAGGAACGAACGCAGCTCCATCACATTCTGCGGCTTGGGTGCATTCTTGATGGCCTTGATTTTCGCGTCCGTGGGCCTGATTCTGTCAGCAGCAATTTTCCTCCCCAGGTATTCGACCTCTGGTGCTATGAAGACGCACTTCGAGCGTTTCAGTCTGAGTCCCACTTTGTCCAGACGATGTAGAACTTCTTCCAGGTTGTTCAGCTGTTCCTCGGAGTCACGACCTGTGATCAGGATGTCATCTTGGAACACGACAGTTCTGGGAACAGACTTCAGTAGACTCTCCATGTTCCTCTGAAGTATTGCTGCAACCGAGCGAATTCCAAAAGGGCACCTGTTATAAATAAACAGTCTTTTATGCGTGTTAATGCACGTAAGTCTCTTCAACGTCTCGACCAGCTCCTGTGTCATATAGGCCGACGTCAACTCCAGTTTGGTGAACGACTTCCCCCCCCGGCTAGCATTGCAAACAAGTCATCAGCCTTCGGTAACAGGTACCGATCCTGTTTCGAAACCCTGTTGATCGTAGCCTTGTAGTCGCCACTGATTCTGATTGTGTGCCTTCACTTTTCAGCACAGGAACAATGGGGCTGGCCCATTCATTAAATTCAGCTGGTGATATGATCCCTTCATGCTGGAGTCTGTCCAGTTCGATTTCACCCTTCTCCCTCATCATATACGGAACTGCCTGAGCTTTATGATGGATGGGTCTTGTATCTGAGTCCACGTGGATCTGCACCTTGGCTCCCGTGAAGTTTCCGATGCCTGGTTCGAACAGCGAGGGGAACTTGCTCAGCACTTGAGCACATGTATCTTCCTCCGACGACAACGCCTTGATGTAGTTTCAATCGCATCTGAATTTTTTCAGGCCAGTTCCTGCCGAACAGCGTTGGGCCGTTGCCTGGGACAATCCATAGCGGTAACTTGTGAACCGCACCGTCATACGAAACCTTTTGGCAGTGCCACAATTAATCACCATTATGAGTTCTTTGGTGTACATGCGCAACTTGGCATTGACTGGACTCAGCCTGGGCGTCACAGCCTTCGTATCCCACAGCTTGTCGAATGCCCTCTGGCTCATTATCGATTGACTCGCCCCCGTGTCCGGTTCCATCGATACCGGCACCCCATTAAATTTCACATTGATCATTATCGGTTTACTCTTAGTTAGGAACGGGTACAGTCCATACACTTCCTCCTCTGGTATCTCGGATTGCGTATCCGGATCCGCGCTCGTCTGACCATCATCCTCCATGTGGTGTGTTGCAGCACGCTTGCTCATCTGCAGACACTTACGCTGGAGACACTCTCAGACAGCCTTTGCAACTATATTGCTTACATCGGCACTGCTGGTGCCGGTGATTTTCCCCACAACGCCAACACGGAGAAATCGGATGCATTCCCGCTGGCGGACTTTGGGCAGCCACGGGTTTCGCGTACGCAGTCGGGTAGGCCCCGCCATGTGCCGCTCTGCCGAACACCGAATCATTCATATTTACAGTACTTGCCGAGTTTCGATTTTTTTTTTTTTACTGATATCTGCTTTGGACTTCTATCCATCGTCATGCATGACTGAGCGATCGTGATGGCCCTGTTCAAGTCCAACATCTCCACCGCCAGTCGTTTACGCAGGATCATCTCGTGGTTGATGCTGATTACAAAGAAGTCCCGCAGCATGTCTGCCAACACAGCCCCGAACTTACACGGTCCCACTAGACGTCTCAGCTCGGCAACGAATTCCGCCGCGCTCTGGCCCTCCGAGTGAACGTGCGTGTAAAATCTGTATCTCGAGATGATGATGCCTTCGTCTGGCTTAAGGTGGTCCTGTACCAGTGTACACAATTCTTCATACACCTTCTCTGTTGGACTCTGCAGGAGTAGATTCTTTATCAGGCCATAAAATTTTGGACCGTAAACCGTGAGGAACACCGCCCGGCGCTGATCTACGTGGCTGACCTCCTCCATTTTGTTGGCCACAAAGAACTGGCCCAAACGGCTCACAAAGTCTGCCCAATCTTCTCCTTCCACAAATCGCTCCAACAATCCAAGTGTGCTCATTTTTGCATGCAAAGGTTCTTGTTGCCTCGTCGCCTAATGTTGTGTATGCAATAACTGTTAGACTGAGTACTGTTCAACTCCAAGGTATGACCTTGGCTCTGCTTTATTAAGGCCCAAAGTGACTAATGTACAAAATAGCTGGCCTTTTATACTTGGGCTGCACACACGTGCGTGCAGCCCAATGGCCTCCAACATTGGCGCCATCTAGTGGCTAGTGATCCCAAAAGTACATACATGACAGGGT
This sequence comes from Pristiophorus japonicus, assembly GCF_044704955.1. Lineage (NCBI taxonomy): Eukaryota > Metazoa > Chordata > Chondrichthyes > Pristiophoridae > Pristiophorus > Pristiophorus japonicus. The sequence continues at coordinate 219,239,498 of NC_091986.1, read as the reverse complement.
GGAATCTCGAGGCTGAGAAACAGTCTGGCAGCGTGGTGTGGTGATTGTTTGTGTATCCTTTCCCTGCTCGCGCTCTCTGGGAGTGTCGCGGGCAGCTCTGGGCACCACTCGCCAGGAAAGATGTCAGGACCTTGTAGAGTATACAGGGGAGGTTTCTTCATCGGAGGCAGTCCCTCGGAGTCGAGGAAGACTTGCTTCCGCTCTAAAAATGAGTTCTCAGGTGACTGAACAGTCCAATACGGGAATTACAGTCTCTGTCACAGGTGGGACAGACAGTGGTTGAAGGAAAGGGTGGGTGGGGAGTCTGGTTTGCCGCACGCTCCTTCCGCTGCCTGCACTTGGTTTCTGCATGCTCTCGGCGACGAGACTCGAGGTGCTCAGCGCCCTCCCGGATGCACTTCCCCCACTTAGGGCGGTCTTTGGCCAGGGACTCCCAGGTGTCGGTGGGGATGTTGCACTTTATCAGGGAGGCTTTGAGGGTGTCCTTGTAACATTTCCTCTGCCCACCTTTGGCTCGCTTGCCGTGTAGGAGTTTCGAGTAGAGCGTTTGCTTTGGGAGTCTCATGTCGGGGCATGCGGACAATGTGGCCCCGCCCAGCGGGGTTGGTTGAATGTGGTCAGTGCTTTGATGCTGGGGATGTTGGCCTGGTCGAGGACGCTGACGTTGGTGCGTCTGTCCTCCCTGGATGTGACCAGCGACGAGGGACTTCAGTTCTCGGGAGAGGTTGGAAAAGCTCGAACTGCTCTCCTTGGAACAGAGGAGGTCCAGCGGTGGCTTACTGGAGATTTTCAAGATGATGAGAGGTTGTGATAGAGTAGATCGAGGAAAAACTATTCTGTGTGGCAAGCGGGTCCATAACCAGAGGTCGTCGATTCAAAATCATCGGCAAAAGATGTAGAGGGGCGATGAGGAGAAATGTTTTCATTCAGACAGCTGTGGGGGGGTCTGGAACCCTCCCTGAAAAGGTGGGAGCTGATTCCGTCAATAACTGCAAAGGGGAGTTGGAGAGGTACTTGAACAACAACAACTTATATTTATATAGGTCCTTTAAGGTAGTGAAAGATCGCCAAGCGCTTCACAGGAGTGTTATGAGACGCAAAATTTGACACCGAGTTGCACAAGGAGATATTGGGACAGGTGACCAAAAGCTTGGTCAAAGAGGTCGGTTTTAAGGAAGGTCTTGGGGATGAAGAACCTACAGGGTTTCGGGCAAAAAGATGGGTGGGAAAGCAATGACTGAGGAAGACACAGAAACGCCTGCAAAAGGACATAGACAGGCTAAGTGAGTGGGCAAACATTTTGGCAGATGGAGTATAATGTGGGAACGTGTGAGGTTATGCACTTTGGCAGAAATAATAGAAAAGCAAATTATAATTTTAAATGGAGAAGACTTGCAAAGTGCTGCAGTACAGCGGGACCTGGGGGTCCTTGTGCATGAAACACAAACAGTTTGTATGCAGGTACAGCAAGTGATCAGGAAGGCAAATGGAATGTTGGCCTTTATTGCAAGGGGGATAGAGTATAAAAGCAGAGAAGTCCTGCTACAACTGTACAGGGGATTGGTGAGGCCACACCTGGAGTACTGCGTACAGTTTTGGTCTCCGTATTTTAAGGAAGGATATACTTGCATTGGAGACTGTTCAGAGAGGGGTCACTAGGTTGATTGCGGAGATGAGAGGGTTGACTTATGAAGATAGGTTGAGTTGGTTGGGCCTAGACTGATTGGAGTTCAGAAGAAAGATAATGAGGGGGCTCGACAAGGTGGATGCAGAGAGGATATTTCCACTGATGGGGGAGACTAAAACTAGGGGACATAGTCTCAGAATAAGTGGCCGCCCATTTAAAACTGAGATGAGGAGGAATTTCTTCTCTCGGAGGGTTGTAAATCTGTGAAATTCTCTGCCTCAGAGAGCTGTGGAGGCTGGGTCATTGAGTATATTTAAGGTGGAGATAGACAGATTTTTTGAGCGATAAGGGAGTCAAGGGTTATGGGGAGCGGACGGGGAAGTGGAGCTGAGTCCATAATCAGATCAGCCATGATCGTATTAAATGGCGGAGCAGGCTCGAGGGGCCGAATGGCCGACTCCTGCTCCTATTTCTTATGTTCTTATGTGGGTCTAATTGGATCGCTCTTTCACAGAGCCGGCACAGGCATGATGGGCCGAATGGCCTCCTTCTGTGCGGTGCGTTTCCATGAATCGTCCCTTGGCGAATTCCCCGTGGAAGGATTGGCGGGGTTGCTGGGCAGCGACAACAACGTACTTTCCGTAGCCGTGACCACCGTTGCCCAACAACCACCACCCTGGCCGATGGTGGGGTTAGCCCGACATGGGGAGAGTGTTTTAGGGGCTCCCGCAACCATACACCGAGCGGGTGTGTGTGTGAGGTCACACGCACCCACCCAGAGTTGACTATCCCACTGGACCCCACACCAATTCCCAGCGGAGTTGCGGTCCCCGCTCTCCGGGACAGTCCGGGACCTCCGGACCCCCGAGCCGGGAATGTGACCACTGGGTGAAAGGCGGGTTCGGTTTTCTTCAGGGTCAGCTGTGGCTCAGTGGGCAGCACTCACACCTCGGAGTCAGAAGGTTGTGGGTTCAAGTCCCACTCCAGGGACTCGAACATATAAATCTAGGCTGATACTCCCAGTGCAGTGCCGAGGGAGCGCAGTACTGAGGGAGTGCCGCACTGTGGGAGGGGCAGTGCTGAGGGAGCGCCGCACTGTCGGAGCGCCGCACTGTCGGAGGGGCAGTACTGAGGGAGCGGAGCACTGTCGGAGCGCCGCACTGTCGGAGGGGCAGTACTGAGGGAGCGCCGCACTGTTGGAGGGGGCAGTACTGAGGGAGCGCCGCACTGTCGGAGGGGGCAGTACGGAGGGAGCGCCGCACTGTCGGAGGGGAAGTACTGAGGGAGCACCGCATTGTCGGAGAGGCAGTACTGAGGGAACGCCGCACTGTCGGAGGGGCAGTACTGAGGGAGCGCCGCACTGTTGGAGAGGGCAGTACTGAGGGAGCGCCACACTGTCGGAGGGGGCAATACTGAGGGAGCGCCGCACTGTCGGAGGGGAAGTACTGAGGGAGCACCGCATTGTCGGAGGGGCAGTACTGAGGGAGCACCGCACTGTCGGAGGGGCAGTACTGAGGGAGCGCCGCACTGTTGGAGGGGCAGTACTGAGGGAACGCTGCACTATCGGAGGGGGCAGTATTGAGGGAGCGCCGCACTGTCGGAGGGGCAGTACTGAGGGAACACAGCACTGTAGGAGGTGCCCTCTTTCAGATCCGACGTCTGCTCTCTCAGGTGGATGTAAAAGATCTCACTGATATTTCGAAGAGCAGGTGAGTTTGTCTCGGTGTCCTGGAGAATATTTATCCCTCAATCAACATTTGCTTAAAAGCACTGTATGACTGCCAGTTATTTGTTGAAAGACTTGTTGACTTGTGACCGTGGAACTCAAGTGAGGAGTTGTCCACTGCACGAAGGCCCTTGTATGGGACCATGCGCAAGGGACACGCTTCAAAGGTGCCAAAACCAAAGTGTAAACCAGGCAGAGTGTGAGTTTCGCTGCTGCACTCCAACACACGCCATCCTCACAGCTGTGTCTCTGTTAAGTTCTGCAATTTCTTCATTTCAGATTGTATCAGTGATTAGAGCTATTTGCTGCCCTGTTGCTGTAGTTAGTTTGTGGTTTGTACCATTGGAACTGTGGGGGGAAGGAGGGTGGAGAAAGGTGAGCGGGATGGGAGATGTCTCCTGTAGAATGCAACTGATCAGGTGAAGGAATTGGGGAGAAACTGGTTGACCAATTTTTCTTGTGGTTGATGTCTTCCTGTATGGTGGAAATCTTAATCGATCCACCACCTTCAACACTCACTCCCTCCACCACCGGCGCCCCCTGGCTGCAGTGTATACCATCTACAAGATGCACTGCAGCAACTCGCCAAGGCTTCTTCGGCAGCACCTCCCAAACCCGCGACCTCTACCGCCTAGAAGGACAAGGGCAGCAGGTACATGGGAACACCACCACCTCCACGTTCCCCTCCAAGTCACACACCATCCCGACTGGGAAATATATCGGCCGTTCCTTCATCGTCGCTGGGTCACAATCCTGGAACTCCCTCCCTAACAGCACTGTGGGAGCTGGGGGTTTATCTCGTAGGGGGCCGGGGGGGGGGTTAACTCTTGGTTGTGGGGGGGGGGGGGTTGGAGGAAAATCTCGGGGGGCGGGGGTTTGGGGGAATATCTCTGGGTGGGGGGGTTTGGGGGAATTTATCTCTGGGTGGGGGGGTTTGGGGGAATTTATCCCTGGGTGGGGGGGTTTGGGGGAATTTATCTCTGGGTGGGGGGGTTTGGGGGAATATCTCTGGGTGGGGGGGTTTGGGGGAATATATCTCTTGGGGGGGGTTTGGGGGAATATCTCTGGGTGTGGGGGGTTTGGGGGAATATCTCTGGGTGTGGGGGGTTTGGGGGAATATCTCTGGGTGGGGGTGGTTTGGGGGAATATCTCTGGGTGGGGGGGTTTGGGGGAATATCTCTGGGTGTGGGGGGTTTGGGGGAATATCTCTGGGTGGGGGGGGTTTGGGGGAATATCTCTGGGTGGGGGGGTTTGGGGGAATATCTCTGGGTGGGGGGGGTTTGGGGGAATATCTCTGGGTGGGGGGGTTTGGGGGAATATCTCTGGGTGGGGGGGGTTTGGGGGAATATCTCTGGGTGTGGGGGGTTTGGGGGAATATCTCTGGGTGTGGGGGGTTTGGGGGAATATATCTCTGGGGGGGGGTTTGGGGGAATATCTCTGGGTGGGGGGGGTTTGGGGGAATATCTCTGGGTGTGGGGGGTTTGGGGGAATATATCTCTGGGGGGGGTTTGGGGGAATATCTCTGGGGGAGGTTTGGGGGAATATCTCTGGGTGGGGGGGTTTGGGGGAATATCTCTGGGTGTGGGGGGTTTGGGGGAATATCTCTGGGTGGGGGTGGTTTGGGGGAATATCTCTGGGTTTGGGGGAATATCTCTGGGTGGGGGTGGTTTGGGGGAATATCTCTGGGTGTGGGTGGTTTGGGGAATATCTCTGGGTGGGGGTGGTTTGGGGGAATTTATCTCTGGGTGTGGGGGGTTTGGGGGAATATCTCTGGGTGGGGGTGGTTTGGGGGAATTTATCTCTGGGTGGGGGGGTTTGGGGGAATATCTCTGGGTGGGGGGGTTTGGGGGAATATCTCTGGGTGGGGGGGGTTTGGGGGAATATCTCTGGGTGGGGGGGTTTGGGGGAATATCTCTGGGTGGGGGGGGTTTGGGGGAATATCTCTGGGTGTGGGGGGTTTGGGGGAATATCTCTGGGTGTGGGGGGTTTGGGGGAATATATCTCTGGGGGGGGTTTTGGGGAATATCTCTGGGTGGGGGGGGGTTGGGGGAATATCTCTGGGTGTGGGGGGTTTGGGGGAATATATCTCTGGGGGGGGTTTGGGGGAATATCTCTGGGGGGGGGTTTGGGGGAATATCTCTGGGTGGGGGGGTTTGGGGGAATATCTCTGGGTGTGGGGGGTTTGGGGGAATATCTCTGGGTGGGGGTGGTTTGGGGGAATATCTCTGGGTGTGGGGGGTTTGGGGGAATATCTCTGGGTGTGGGGGGTTTGGGGGAATATCTCTGGGTGGGGGTGGTTTGGGGGAATATCTCTGGGTGGGGGTGGTTTGGGGGAATATCTCTGGGTGTGGGGGGTTTGGGGGAATATCTCTGGGTGGGGGTGGTTTGGGGGAATTTATCTCTGGGTGTGGGGGGTTTGGGGGAATATCTGGGTGGGGGTGGTTTGGGGGAATTTATCTCTGGGTGGGGGGGTTTGGGGGAATATCTCGGGGTTTGGGGGAATATCTCTGGGTGGGGGTGGTTTGGGGGAATATCTCTGGGTGTGGGGGGTTTGGGGGAATATCTCTGGGTGGGGGTGGTTTGGGGGAATATCTCTGGGTGGGGGTGGTTTGGGGGAATATCTCTGGGTGTGGGGGGTTTGGGGGAATATCTCTGGGTGTGGGGGGTTTGGGGGAATATATCTCTGGGGGGGGTTTTGGGGAATATCTCTGGGTGGGGGGGGTTTGGGGGAATATCTCTGGGTGTGGGGGGTTTGGGGGAATATATCTCTGGGGGGGGTTTGGGGGAATATCTCTGGGGGGGGTTTGGGGGAATATCTCTGGGTGGGGGGGTTTGGGGGAATATCTCTGGGTGTGGGGGGTTTGGGGGAATATCTCTGGGTGGGGGTGGTTTGGGGGAATATCTCTGGGTGTGGGGGGTTTGGGGGAATATCTCTGGGTGTGGGGGGTTTGGGGGAATATCTCTGGGTGGGGGTGGTTTGGGGGAATATCTCTGGGTGGGGGTGGTTTGGGGGAATATCTCTGGGTGTGGGGGGTTTGGGGGAATATCTCTGGGTGGGGGTGGTTTGGGGGAATTTATCTCTGGGTGTGGGGGGTTTGGGGGAATATCTGGGTGGGGGTGGTTTGGGGGAATTTATCTCTGGGTGGGGGGGTTTGGGGGAATATCTCTGGGTGTGGGGGGTTTGGGGGAATATCTCTGGGTGGGGGTGGTTTGGGGGAATATCTCTGGGTGTGGGGGGTTTGGGGGAATATCTCTGGGTGGGGGTGGTTTGGGGGAATATCTCTGGGTGGGGGTGGTTTGGGGGAATATCTCTGGGTGTGGGGGGTTTGGGGGAATATCTCTGGGTGGGGGTGGTTTGGGGGAATTTATCTCTGGGTGGGGGTGGTTTGGGGGAATTTATCTCTGGGTGTGGGGGGTTTGGGGGAATATCTCTGGGTGGGGGGGTTTGGGGGAATATCTCTGGGTGGGGGTGGTTTGGGGGAATTTATCTCTGGGTGGGGGGGTTTGGGGGAATATCTCTGGGTGTGGGGGGTTTGGGGGAATATCTCTGGGTGGGGGTGGTTTGGGGGAATATCTCTGGGTGTGGGGGGTTTGGGGGAATATCTCTGGGTGGGGGTGGTTTGGGGGAATATCTCTGGGTGGGGGTGGTTTGGGGGAATATCTCTGGGTGGGGGGGTTTGGGGGAATATCTCTGGGTGTGGGGGGGTTTGGGGGAATATCTCTGGGTGTGGGGGGTTTGGGGGAATATCTCTGGGTGGGGGTGGTTTGGGGGAATTTATCTCTGGATGGGGGGTTTTGGGGGAATTTATCCCTGGGTGGGGGGGTTTGGGGGAATTTATCTCTGGGTGGGTGGGGTTTGGGGGAATATCTCTGGGTGGGGGGGTTTGGGGGAATTTATCTCTGGGTGGGGGGGTTTGGGGGAATATCTCTGGGTGGGGGGTGTGGGGGAATTTATCTCTGGGTGGGGGGGGGTTTGGGGGAATTTATCCCTGGGTGGGGGGGTTTGTGGGAATTTATCTCTGGGTGGGGGGGTTTGGGGGAATATCTCTGGGTGGGGGGGTTTGGGGGAATATATCTCTGGGGGGGGGTTTGGGGGAATATATCTCTGGGGGGGGGTTTGGGGGAATATCTCTGGGTGTGGGGGGTTTGGGGGAATATCTCTGGGTGTGGGGGATTTGGGGGAATATCTCTGGGTGGGGGTGGTTTGGGGGAATATCTCTGGGTGGGGGGGTTTGGGGGAATATCTCTGGGTGTGGGGGGTTTGGGGGAATATCTCTGGGTGGGGGGGGTTTGGGGGAATATCTCTGGGTGGGGGGGTTTGGGGGAATATCTCTGGGTGGGGGGGGTTTGGGGGAATATCTCTGGGTGGGGGGGTTTGGGGGAATATCTCTGGGTGTGGGGGGTTTGGGGGAATATCTCTGGGTTTGGGGGAATATATCTCTGGGGGGGGGTTTGGGGGAATATCTCTGGGTGGGGGGGGTTTGGGGGAATATCTCTGGGTGTGGGGGGTTTGGGGGAATATATCTCTGGGGGGGTTTGGGGGAATATCTCTGGGGGGTGTTTGGGGGAATATCTCTGAGTGGGGGGGTTTGGGGGAATATCTCTGGGTGTGGGGGGTTTGGGGGAATATCTCTGGGTGGGGGTGGTTTGGGGGAATATCTCTGGGTGTGGGGGGTTTGGGGGAATATCTCTGGGTGGGGGTGGTTTGGGGGAATATCTCTGGGTGTGGGGGGTTTGGGGGAATATCTCTGGGTGGGGTTGGTTTGGGGGAATATCTCTGGGTGGGGGTGGTTTGGGGGAATATCTCTGGGTGGGGGGGTTTGGGGGAATATCTCTGGGTGTGGGGGGTTTGGGGGAATATCTCTGGGTGAGGGTGGTTTGGGGGAATTTATCTCTGGGTGTGGGGGGTTTGGGGGAATATCTCTGGGTGGGGTGGTTTGGGGGAATTTATCTCTGGGTGGGGGGGTTTGGGGGAATATCTCTGGGTGTGGGGGGTTTGGGGGAATATCTCTGGGTGGGGGTGGTTTGGGGGAATATCTGGGTGTGGGGGGTTTGGGGGAATATCTCTGGGTGGGTGTGGTTTGGGGGAATATCTCTGGGTGGGGGTGGTTTGGGGGAATATCTCTGGGTGTGGGGGGTTTGGGGGAATATCTCTGGGTGGGGGTGGTTTGGGGGAATTTATCTCTGGGTGTGGGGGGTTTGGGGGAATATCTCTGGGTGGGGGGGTTTGGGGGAATATCTCTGGGTGGGGGTGGTTTGGGGGAATTTATCTCTGGGTGGGGGGGTTTGGGGGAATATCTCTGGGTTTGGGGGAATATCTCTGGGTGGGGGTGGTTTGGGGGAATATCTCTGGGTGTGGGGGGTTTGGGGGAATATCTCTGGGTGGGGGTGGTTTGGGGGAATATCTCTGGGTGGGGGTGGTTTGGGGGAATATCTCTGGATGGGGGGGTTTGTGGGAATATCTCTGGGTGTGGGGGGTTTGGGGGAATATCTCTGGGTGGGGGTGGTTTGGGGGAATTTATCTCTGGATGGGGGGGTTTGGGGGAATTTATCCCTGGGTGGGGGGGTTTGGGGGAATTTATCTCTGGGTGGGTGGGGTTTGGGGGAATATCTCTGGGTGGGGGGGTTTGGGGGAATATCTCTGGGTTTGGGGGAATATCTCTGGGTGGGGGGGTTTGGGGGAATTTATCTCTGGGTGGGTGGGGTTTGGGGGAATATCTCTGGAGTGGGGGGGTTTGGGGGAATTTATCCCTGGGTGGGGGGGTTTGGGGGAATTTATCTCTGGGTGGGTGGGGTTTGGGGGAATATCTCTGGGTGGGGGGGTTTGGGGGAATATCTCTGGGTTTGGGGGAATATCTCTGGGTGGGGGTGGTTTGGGGAAATTTATCTCTGGGTGGGGGGGTTTGGGGGAATAAATCGGGGTGGGGGTTTGGGGGAATTTATCTCTGGGTGGGGGGGTTTGGGGCAATATCTCTGGGTGGGGGGGGGTTTGGGGAAATTTATCTCTGGGTGGGGGGGGGTTTGGGGGAATATCTCTGGGTGGGGGGGTTTGGGGGAATATCTCTGGGTGGGGGGTTTGGGGGAATTTTTCTCTGGGTGGGGGGGTTTGGGGGAATATCTCTGGGTGGGGGGGTTTGGGGGAATTTATCTCTGGGTGGGGGGGTTTGGGGGGATTTGGGGGAAGCAAAGAGTAGGAGTAAACGGGTACTTTTCAGAATGGCAGGCAGTGACTAGTGGGGTGCCGCAAGGTTCTGTGCTGGGGCCCCAGCTGTTTACATTGTACATTAATGATTTAGACGAGGGGATTAAATGCAGTATCTCCAAATTTGCGGATGACACTAAGTTGGGTGGCAGTGTGAGCTGCGAGGAGGATGCTATGAGGCTGCAGAGTGACTTGGATAGGTTAGGTGAGTGGGCAAATGCATGGCAGATGCAGTATAATGTGGATAAATGTGAGGTTATCCACTTTGGTGGTAAAAACAGAGAGACAGACTATTATCTGAATGGTGACAGATTAGGAAAAGGGAAGGTGCAACGAGACCTGGGTGTCATGGTACATCAGTCATTGAAGGTTGGCATGCAGGTACAGCAGGCGGTTAAGAAAGCAAATGGCATGTTGGCCTTCATAGCGAGGGGATTTGAGTACAGGGGCAGGGAGGTGTTGCTACAGTTGTACAGGGCCTTGGTGAGGCCACACCTGGAGTATTGTGTACAGTTTTGGTCTCCTAACTTGAGGAAGGACATTCTTGCTATTGAGGGAGTGCAGCGAAGATTCACCAGACTGATTCCCGGGATGGTGGGACTGACCTATCAAGAAAGACTGGATCAACTGGGCTTGTATTCACTGGAGTTCAGAAGAATGAGAGGGGACCTCATGGAAACGTTTAAAATTCTGACGGGTTTAGACAGGTTAGATGCAGGAAGAATGTTCCCAATGTTGGGGAAGTCCAGAACCAGGGGTCACAGTCTGAGGATAAGGGGTAAGCCATTTAGGTCCGAGATGAGGAGAAACTTCTTCACCCAGAGAGTGGTGAACCTGTGGAATTCTCTACCACAGAAAGTAGTTGAGGCCAATTCACTAAATATATTCAAAAGGGAGTTAGATGAAATCCTTACTACTCGGGGGATCAAGGGGTATGGCGAGAAAGCAGGAAGGGGGTACTGAAGTTTCATGTTCAGCCATGAACTCATTGAATGGCGGTGCAGGCTAGAAGGGCCGAATGGCCTACTCCTGCACCTATTTTCTATGTTTCTATGTTTCTATCTCTGGGTGGGGGGATTTGGGGGAATTTATCTCTGGGTGGGGGGGGGTTTGGGGGAATATCTCTGGGTGGGGGGGTTTCGGGGAATATCTCGGGGTGGGGGGGGTTTGGGGGAATATCTCTGGGTGGGGGGGTTTCGGGGAATATCTCTGGGTGGGGGGGTTTGGGGGAATTTATCTCTGGGTGGGGGGGTTTGGGGGAATTTATCTCTGGCTGGGGGGGGTTTGGGGGAATATCTCTGGGTGGGGGGGTTTCGGGGAATATCTCGGGGTGGGGGGGGGGTTTGGGTGAATATCTCTGGGTGGGGGGGGGTTTGGGGGAATAAATCGGGTGGGGGGTTTGGGGGAAATTTATCTCGATGGGGGGGGTTTGGGGGAATTTATCTCTGGATGGGGGGGTTTGGGGGAATTTATCTCTGGGTGGGTGGGTGGGGTTTGGGGGAATATCTCTGGGTGGGGGGGGTGGGGTTTGGGGGAATATCTCTGGGTGGGGGTGGTTTGGGGGAATATCTCTGGGTGTGGGGGGTTTGGGGGAATATCTCTGGGTGGGGGTGGTTTGGGGGAATTTATCTCTGAGTGGGGGGGTTTGGGGGAATAAATCGGGGTGGGGGTTTGGGGGAATTTATCTCGGAGTGGGGGGGTTTGGGGAATATCTCTGGGTGGGGGGGTTTGGGGGAATTTATCTCTGGGTGGGGGGGGTTTGGGGGAATATCTCTGGGTCAGGGGGTTTGGGGGAATTTATCTCTGGGTGGGGGGGTTTGGGGGAATATCTCTGGGTCAGGGGGTTTGGGGGAATTTATCTCTGGGTGGGGGGGTTTGGGGGAATTTATCTCTGGGTGGGGGTGGTTTGGGGGAATTTATCTCTGGGTGGGGGTGTTTGGGGTAATTTATCTCGGGGTGGGGGGGGTTTGGGGGAATATCTCTGGGTGGGGGGGGTTTTGGGGGAATATCTCTGGGTGGGGAGGTTTGGGGGAATAAATCGGGGTGGGGGGGTTTGGGGTAATTTATCTCAGGGTGGGGGGGTTTGGGGGAATAAATCGGGGTGGGGGGTTTGGGGTAATTTATCTCGAGGGGGGGGTTTGGGGGAATATCTCTGGGTGGGGGGGGTTTGGGGTAATAAATCTGGGTGGGGGTGGGTTTGGGATAATTTATCTCGGGGTGGGAGGGGGTTTGGGGGAATATCTCTGGGTGGGGGGGTTTGGGGGAATTTATCTCTGGGTGGGGGGGTTTGGGGGAATTTATCGCGGGCAGTGGGGGGGGGGGGCGTGGTTAATCGTCTCTGACCCACGCACGGTGACGGGGGGCTGGGCTGCTGGTGTTGCCGGGGGGGCTGGGCCAATTGATACTGGTCCTGTTCTCTCTCAGCGACATGCCGTCACACTGTACAGGATGTCAGTGTAATCTCCGGACCTTCCTCCACTGGGGCGTGCGTCAGACAAAGTGTTGCTCATGTCAAACCAGCTACTGCCATGCTCAATGTTGTGCTGCAGTGAAATAAAGAAATACCTGCCTTTCTATAGCGCCTTTCATGTGCTCAGGAAGTACCAAAGCGCTTTGCAGTCAACGGAGTAACTTTCGACTGTTGTAATGTGGGAAACGCGGCAGCCAATTTGTGCACAGCAAGCTCCCACAAACAGCAATGTGATAATGACCAGATAATCAGTTTCTGTTTTTAGTGATGTTGGTTGAGGAATAAATATTGGCCCCAGGACACCGGGGAGAACTCCCCTGCTCTTCTTCAAAATAATGCCACGGGATCTTTTACATCCACCTGAGAGAGCAGACGGGGCCTCGGTTTAACGTCTCATCCAGAAAACGGCACCTCCGACAGTGCGGTGCTCCCTCAGTACTGCCCCACCGACAGTGCGGCGCTCCCTCAGTACTGCCCCTCCGACAGTGCGGTGCTCCCTCAGTACTGCCCCTCCGACAGTGCGGCACTCCCTCAGTACTGCCCCTCCGACAGTGCGGCACTCCCTCAGTACTGCCCCTCCGACAGTGCGGCGCTCCCTCAGTACTGCCCCTCCGACAGTGCGGCACTCCCTCAGTACTGCCCCTCCGACAGTGCGGCGCTCCCTCAGTACTGCTCCTCCGACAGTGCGGCGCTCCCTCAGTACCGCCCCTCCGACAGTGCGGCGCTCCCTCAGTACCGCCCCTCCGACAGTGCGACGCTGCCTCAGTACCGCCCCTCCGACAGTGCGGCGCTCCCTCAGTACCGCCCCTCCGACAGTGCGGCGCTCCCTCAGTACTGCTCCTCCGACAGTGCGGTGCTCCCTCAGTACTGCCCCTCCGACAGTGCGACGCTCCCTCAGTACTGCCCCTCCGACAGTGCGGCGCTCCCTCAGTACTGCTCCTCCGACAGTGCGACGCTCCCTCAGTACTGCCCCTCCGACAGTGCGGCGCTCCCTCAGTACTGCCCCTCCGACAGTGCGACGCTCCCTCAGTACTGCTCCTCCGACAGTGCGACGCTCCCTCAGTACTGCCCCTCCGACAGTGCGGCGCTCCCTCAGTACTGCCCCTCCGACAGTGCGGCGCTCCCTCAGTACTGCCCCTCCGACAGTGCGGTGCTCCCTGCTCTCTCAGGTGGCTGTTAAAGATCCCATGGCCACTAATGGAAGAAGAAACATAGAAACATAGAAAATAGGTGCAGGAGTAGGCCATTCGGCCCTTCGAGCATGCACCACCATTCAATATGATCATGGCTGATCATGCAACTTTAGTACCCCATTCCTGCTTTCTCTCCGTACCCCTTGATCCCTTTAGCCAAAAGGGCCACATCAGGGGAATGGGAACCTATGCAGGGAGGCAGAGGGAGACAGGCAAAAGATAGAAAGGAGAATAGTAAAAGTGGAGGGCAGGGAATCTCAAGGCAAAAAACAAAAAGGGCCACATTACAGCAAAATTCTAAAGGGGCAAAGTGTGTTAAAAAGACAAGCCTGAAGGTTCTGTGCTTCAATGCGAGGAGTATTCGGAATAAGGTGGACGAATTAACTGCGCAGATAGCAGTTAACGGGTATGATGTAATTGGCATCACGGAGACATGGCTCCAGGGTGACCAAGGCTGGGAACTCAACATCCAGGGGTATTCAACATTTAGGAAGGATAGGCAGAGAGGAAAAGGAGGCGGGGTGGCATTGCTGGTTAAAGAGGAAATTAATGCAATAGTAAGGAAGGACATTGGTTTGGATGATGTGGAATCGGTATGGGTGGAGCTGTGGAATTCCAAAGGGCAGAAAACGCTAGTGGGAATTGTGTACAGGCCACCAAACAGTAGTAGTGAGGCTGGGGACAGCATCAAACAAGAAATAAGGGATGTGTGCAATAAAGGTACAGCAGTAATCATGGGCGACTTTAATCTACATATTGATTGGGCTAACCAAACTGGTAGCAATGCGGTGGAGGAGGATTTCCTGGAGTGTATTCGGGATGGTTTTCTTGACCAATATGTCGAAGAACCAACTAGAGAGCTGGCCATCCTAGACTGGGTGATGTGTAATGAGAGAGGACTAATTAGTAATCTTGTTGTGCGAGGCCCCTTGGGGAAGAGTGACCATAATATGGTAGAATTCTTTATTAAGATGGAGTTAATTCAGAAACTAGGGTCCTAAACTTAAGGAAAGGTAACTTCGATGGGATGAGGCGCGAATTGGCTAGAATAGACTGTCAAATGATACTTAAAGAGTTGTTGGTGGATAGGCAATGGCAAACATTTATAGATCACATGGATGAACTTCAACAGTTGTACATCCCTGTCTGGAGTAAAAATAAAACCGGGAAGATAACTCAACCGTGGCTAACAAGGGAAATTAAGGATAGTGTTAGATCCAAGGAAAAGGCATATAAATTGGCCAGAAAAAGCAGCAAACCTGAGGACTGGGAGAAATTTAAAATTTAGCAGAGGAGGACAAAGGGTTTAATTAGGAGGGGGATAATAGAGTACGAGAGGAAGCTTGCCGGGAACATAAAAACTGACTGCAAAAGCTTCTATAGATACGTGAAGAGAAAACGATGAGTGAAGACAAACGTAGGTCTCTTGCAGTCGGATTCAGGTGAATTAATAATGGGGAACAAAGAAATGGCAGACCAATTGAACAAATACTTTGGTTCTGTCTTCCTGAAGGATGTACTCGGGGACAGAGGGTTGAGTGAGAAGGAGAAACTGAAGGATTTCCTTATTAGGCGGGAAATTGTGTTGGGAAATTGGTGGGATTGAAGGCCGATAAATCCCCGGGGCTTGATTATCTGCATCCCAGACTACTTAAGGAGGTGGCCCTAGAGATAGTGGATGTATTGGTGATCATTTTCCAACAGTCTATCGACTCTGGATCAGTTCCTATGGACTGGAGGGTAGCAAATGTAACACCACTTTTCAAAAAAGGAGAGAGAGAGAAAACGGATAATTATAGACCGGTTAGCCTGACATCAGTAGTGGGGAAAATGTTGGAATCAATTATTAACGATGAAATAGCAGCGCATTTGGAAAGCAGTGACGGGATCGGTCCAAGTCAGCATGGATTTGTGAAAGTGAAATCATGTTTGACAAATCTTCTGGAATTTTTTGAGGATGCAACTAGTGGAGTGGACAAGGGAAAACCAGTGGATGTGGTGTATTTGGACTTTCAAAAGGCCTTTGACAAGGTCCCACATAAGAGATTGGTGTGCAAAATCAAAGCACATGGTATTGGGGGTAATGTACTGACGTGGATAGAGAACTGCTTGGCAGGCAGGAAGCAGAGAGTCGGGATAAACGGGTCCTTTTCAGAATGGGAGGCAGTGACTAGTGGAGTGCCGCAGGGCTCAGTGCTGGGACCCCAGTTCTTTACATTATACATTAATGATTTGGATGAAGGAATTGAGTGTAATATCTCCAAGTTTGCAGAGGACACTAAACTGGGTGGCGGTGTGAGCTGTGAGGAGGACGCTAAGAGGCTGCAGGGTGATTTGGACAGGTTAGGTGAGTGGGCAAATGGAGGGCAGATGCAGTATAATGTGGATAAATGTGAGGTTATCCATTTTGGGGGCAAAAACAGGAAGGCAGAATAGGGACTGGATCAACTGGGCCTTGATACACTGGAGTTTAGAAGGATGAGAGGGGATCTCATAGAAACGTATAAGATTCTGACTGGACGGGACACGTTAGATGTGGGAAGAATGTTCCCGATGTTGGGGAAGTCCAGAACCAGGGTACACAGTCTTAGGATAAGGGGTAGGCCATTTAGGACTGAGATGAGGAGAAACTTCTTCACTCAGAGAGTTGTTAACCTGTGGAATTCCCTGCCGCAGAGAGTTGTTGATGCCAGTTCATTGGATATATTCAAGAGGGAGTTAGATTATGGCCCTTCCGGCTAAAGGGATCAAGGAGTATGGAGAGAAAGCAGGAAAGGGGTACTGAGGGAATGATCAGCCATGATCTTATTGAATGGTAGTGCAGGCTCGAAGGGCCGAATGGCCTACTCCTGCACCTATTTTCTATGTTTCTATGTTTCTTTATGTTTCTAACTCCCATTTGCTGTGCGCAAATTGGCTGCCGCGTTTCCCACATTACGACAGTGACTGCACTCCTCAAGTACTTAGTTGGCTGTAAAGCACTTTGGGACATCCTGAGGTAGTGAAAGGCGTTACAGAAATGCAGGTCTTTCTTCCTTCTGTTTTCAAACACCAGACTTGCCCTCCCTATCTGAAGCCGCCTTGCCCTGAAATGGCAGGACCTCTGGAGGTGGAATTAGAAAAATTGCATGTTTTGATAAGGAGTTCTGCGTCACAGCCTCCTTTACACATAGTTGCTGTCATAATTTGTCATCTCAAATCTCCCGCTAGACTTCTGGCCACATCGAACTTCAATGACCTCATTTCAGAATCTTCAATCAAACATCATCATCATAAGCAGTCCCTTGGAATCGAGGAAGACTTGCTTCCACTCTAAAAGTGAGTTCTCAGGTGACTGAACAGTCCAATCCGGGAATTACAGTCGCTGTCACAGGTGGGACAGACAGTGGTTGAAGGAAAGGGTGGGTGGGGAGTCTGGTTTGCCGCGCGCTCCTTCCGCTGCCTGCGCTTGCTTTCTGCATGCTCTCGGCGACGAGACTCGAGGTGCTCAGCGCCCTCCCGGATGCTCTTCCTCCACTTAGGGTGGTCTTTGGCCAGGGACTCCCCGGTGTCGGTGGGGATGTTGCACTTTATCAAGGAGGCTTTGAGGGTGTCCCTGTAACGTTTGCTCTGCCCACCTTTGGCTCGCTTGCCGTGAAGGAGTTCCGAGTAGAGCGATTGCTTTGGGAATCTTTGTCTGCATGCCTGACATACATGACTTGCCCAGCGGAGCTGACCAAGTGTGGTCAGTGCTTCGATGCTGGGGATGTTGGCCTGATCGAGGACGCTAATGTTGTTACATCTGTCCTCCCAGAGGATTTGTAGGATCTTGCGGAAACATCATCTTGAGGTCACCGTGCAATTTGGTGTAAAATGCGGCGCTCTCCCACCTGCCGAACAATCGCGACGGCTGTGACAAGATTCCCGGACTGGAGCTGAATTTCCCCATCACCCTATCGCCCGATGTTTGGGCGTCTCGATTCGCTTTTTTGCAAATTGAAGAATCCATTTTTTTAAATTTCCTTTTTAGTGGCCAGGAATTAATGAGACAACAAATTCTCCCCAGTATTCAGGACGTTTGCAAAAGGATATTAGGAAATCTATTTCACGCAGCAGGCTTCCTGTGAGTGAGGTTGCTGAATTGGAGTCATCCCCCTCCTCGAGGCCCGACCAGGAAATGGCGTGGTGATCACAACTCCATCTGCAGAGAGAGAGAGAGAACTTTCATCGCATCTCTGTTCAACTGAGGTCTCTCCGGTGGATATAAAAGATCCCATGGGCACTATTTTGAAGAAGAGCTGGGGGAGTTCTCCCCGGTGTCCTGGGCCCAATATTTACCCCTCAATCAACATCACCAAAAACCGATTATCTGGGTCATTATCACATTGCTGTTTGTGGGAGCTTGCTGTGCGCAAATTGGCTGCCGCGTTTCCCACATTACAACAGTGACTACACTCCAAATAGTTGTTGGCTGTAAACTGATTTGGGACATCCTGATTTTGTGATAGGCGCTATATAAATGCAAGTCCTTCTCTCTATCCTTTCCACCTTTCCCATCCTTTTGCCCGGCGCAGATCAATGCTGTTCCAGGCGGGAAGTGTGCCACAGTCCTGTTAACGAGAAGCGGGGGATAAAGTAGCCTGATTTCGGCATCAAGGGGTGAGGTTTTATCCCCCCCCCCCCCCTTCCCTCCCACTCGCCCACAGCTAAAAGCAGGGGGCCGGGATATCCGAATAACCTCCCCCCCGCCGCCCCCACCTAGCCAGGCTGCTGGGGGTGCTAGACCTTGCGATCTTCCTGTTCTGTGTTCCTCAGTACCACAGCAGGAGATTCATTAACCCAACGATGCATGGTTTAATAACAACTTGTGTCTATATAGTGCCTTTAACGGCGTGAAACGTCTTAAGCCGCTTCACAGGAGTATTATCCAAAACTAGGCTGTCCCATGTCCTAACCCGCACTGAGTCCCGCTCACCCATCACCCATTGTGCTCACTGCCCCGTGTCCTAACTCGCACCGAGTCCCGCTCACCCATCACCCCCTGTGCTCACAGCCCCGTGTCCTAACTCGCACCAAGTCCCACTCACCCATCACCCCCTGTGCTCACTGCCCCGTGTCCTAACTCGCACCAAGTCCCACTCACCCATCACCCCCTGTGCTCACTGCCCCGTGTCCTAACTCGCACCGAGTCCCACTCACCCATCACCCCCTGTGCTCACTGCCCCATGTCCTAACTCACACCGTGTCCCACTCACCCATCACCGCCTGTGCTCACTGCCCCGTGTCCTAACTCGCACCAAGTCCCGTTTACCCATCACCCCCTGTGCTCACTGCCCCGTGTCCTAACTCACACCAAGTCCCGTTTACCCATCACCCCCTGTGCTCGCTGACCTGTGTCCTAACTCGCACCAAGTCCCGTTTACCCATCACCCCCTGTGCTCACTGCCCCGTGTCCTAACTCACACCAAGTCCCGTTTACCCATCACCCCCTGTGCTCACTGCCCCGTGTCCTAACTCACACCAAGTCCCGTTTACCCATCACCCCCTGTGCTCGCTGACCTACATTGGCTCCCGGTCCGGCAACGCCTCGATTTCAAAATTCTCATCCTTGTTTACAAATCCGACCATGGCCCTCGCCCCCTCCCTATCTCTGTAATCTCCTCCAGCCCCACAACCCCCCGAGATGTCTGCGCTCCTCTAATTCTGCCCTCTTGAACATCCCTGATTATAATCGCTCCACCATTGCTGGCCGTGCCTTCTGTTGCCTGGGCCCCAAGCTCTGGAACTCCCTCCCTAAGCCTCTCCGCCTCTCCGCCTCTCTGCCTCTCTGCCTCTCCTCCTCCTAAGACGATCCTTAAAACTGACCTCTTTGACCAAGCTTTTGATCAGCTGCGCTAATTTCTCCTTATGCGGTTCGGTGTCAAATTTTTAATCTCATAACACTCCTGTGAAGCACCTCGGGATGTTTCACTGCATTAAAGGTGCCAGATAAATAAATAAAAGGTGCTGTTATTATCAAACAAAATTTGACATCAAGACACACAAGGAGATGTTAGGACAGGTTGGTCAAAGACGTAAGTTTTAAAGAGCATCTAAAAGGAGGGTGGAGAGGTGGAGGGGTTTAGGGAGGGAGTTCCAGAGCTTGGGGCCCAGGCAGCTGAAGGCACGGCCACCGATGGTGGAGCAATTGAAATCAGGGATGCTCAAAAGGCTGGAATTGAAAGAGCACAGACATCTCTGGGGGGAGCGGGTGGGGGGTGAAGGAGATTAGAGATAGGGAGTGGCGAGGCCGTGGAGGGATTTGAGAACCAGGATGAGAATTTTGAAATCGAGGCGTTGCTTAACTGGGAGCCATTGTAGGTCAGTGAGCACAGGGGGTGATGGGTGAGCGGGACTCGGTGCGAGTTAGGACATGGGGCAGTGAGCACAGGGGGTGATGGGTGAGCGGGACTCGGTGCGAGTTAGGACACGGGGCAGCGAGCACAGGGGGTGATGGGTGAGCGAGACTCTGTGTGAGTTAGGGCATGGGGCAGTGAGCACAGGGAGTGATGGGTGAGCGGGACTCGGTGCGAGTTAGGACATGGGGCAGTGAGCACAGGGGGTGATGGGTGAGCGGGACTCGGTGCGAGTTAGGACACGGGGGCAGTGAGCACGGGGTGATGGGTGAGCGGGACTCGGTGTGAGTTAGGACATGGGGCAGTGAGCACGGGGTGATGGGTGAGTGGGACTCGGTGTGAGTTAGGACACGGGGCAGTGAGCACAGGGGGTGATGGGTGAGCGGGCCTCGGTGCGAGTTAGGACACGGGGCAGTGAGCACAGGGGGTGATGGGTGAGTGGGACGGTGTGAGTTAGGACACTGGGCACGGGGTGATGGGTGAGTGGGACTCGGTGTGAGTTAGGACACGGGGCAGCAAGCACAGTGGGTGATGGGTGAGCGGGACTTGGAGCGAGTTAGGACACGGGGCACAGGGGGTGATGGGTGAGCTGGACTTGGTGTGAGTTAGGACACGGGGCAGCGAGCACAGGGGGTGATGGGTGAGCGGTACTTGGTGCAAGTTAGGACACGGGGCAGAGAGCACAGGGGGTGATAGGTGAGTGGGACTTGGTGCGAGTTAGGACGCGGGGCAGCGAGCACAGGGGGCGATGGGTGAGCGGGATTGGTGTGAGTTAGGAGACGGGGCACAGGGGGTGATGGGTGAGCGGGACTTGGTGCGAGTTAGGACACGGGGCAGAGAGCACAGGGGGTGATGGGTGAGCGGGACTCGGTGGGAGTTAGGAGACGGGGCACAGGGGGTGATGGGTGAGCGGGACTTGGTGCGAGTTAGGACACGGGGCAGAGAGCACAGGGGGTGATGGGTGAGCGGGACTCGGTGGGAGTTAGGAGACGGGGCACAGGGGGTGATGGGTGAGTGGGACTTGGTGTGAGTTAGGACACGGGGCAGCGAGCACAGCGGGTGATGGGTGAGCGGGACTTGGTGTGAGTTAGGACACGGGGCAGCGAGCACAGGGGGTGATGGGTGAGCGGGACTCGGTGTGAGTTAGGACACGGGGCAGCGAGCACAGGGGGTGATGGGTGAGTGGGACTCGGTGCGAGTTAGGACACGGGGCAGTGAGCACAGGGGGTGATGGGTGAGCGGGACTCGGTGCGAGTTAGGACACGGGGCACAGGGGGTGATGGGTGAGCGGGACTTGGTGCGAGTTAGGACACGGGGCAGTGAGCACAGGGGGTGATGGGTGAGCAGGACTCGGTGCGAGTTAGGA
The DNA here is from genome assembly GCF_044704955.1 of Pristiophorus japonicus. Lineage (NCBI taxonomy): Eukaryota > Metazoa > Chordata > Chondrichthyes > Pristiophoridae > Pristiophorus > Pristiophorus japonicus. Next base: position 219,218,540 of record NC_091986.1, on the reverse strand, counting down.
CACAGGGCACAGGGGGTGATGGGTGAGTGGGACTTGGTGCGAGTTAGGACACGGGGCAGTGAGCACAGGGGCTGATGGGTGAGAGGACTTGGTGCGAGTTAGGACACGGGGCAGAGAGCACAGGGGGTGATGGGTGAGCGGGACTCGGTGCGAGTTAGGACACGGGGCAGTGAGCACAGGGGGTGATGGGTGAGTGGGACGGTGTGAGTTAGGACACTGGGCACGGGGTGATGGGTGAGTGGGACTCGGTGTGAGTTAGGACACGGGGCAGCAAGCACAGTGGGTGATGGGTGAGCGGGACTTGGTGCGAGTTAGGACACGGGGCAGCGAGCACAGGGGGTGATGGGTGAGCGGTACTTGGTGCAAGTTAGGACACGGGGCAGAGAGCACAGGGGGTGATAGGTGAATGGGACTTGGTGCGAGTTAGGACGCGGGGCAGCGAGCACAGGGGGCGATGGGTGAGCGGGATTGGTGTGAGTTAGGAGACGGGGCACAGGGGGTGATGGGTGAGCGGGACTTGGTGCGAGTTAGGACACGGGGCAGAGAGCACAGGGGGTGATGGGTGAGCGGGACTCGGTGGGAGTTAGGAGACGGGGCACAGGGGGTGATGGGTGAGTGGGACTTGGTGTGAGTTAGGACACGGGGCAGCGAGCACAGCGGGTGATGGGTGAGCGGGACTTGGTGTGAGTTAGGACACGGGGCAGCGAGCACAGGGGGTGATGGGTGAGCGGGACTCGGTGTGAGTTAGGACACGGGGCAGCGAGCACAGGGGGTGATGGGTGAGTGGGACTCGGTGCGAGTTAGGACACGGGGCAGTGAGCACAGGGGGTGATGGGTGAGCGGGACTCGGTGCGAGTTAGGACACGGGGCACAGGGGGTGATGGGTGAGCGGGACTTGGTGCGAGTTAGGACACGGGGCAGTGAGCACAGGGGGTGATGGGTGAGCAGGACTCGGTGCGAGTTAGGACACGGGGCACAGGGGGTGATGGGTGAGTGGGACTTGGTGCGAGTTAGGACACGGGGCAGTGAGCACAGGGGCTGATGGGTGAGAGGACTTGGTGCGAGTTAGGACACGGGGCAGCGAGCACAGGGGGTGATGGGTGAGCGAGACTCTGTGTGAGTTAGGGCATGGGGCAGTGAGCACAGGGAGTGATGGGTGAGCGGGACTCGGTGCGAGTTAGGACATGGGGCAGTGAGCACAGGGGGTGATGGGTGAGCGGGACTCGGTGCGAGTTAGGACACGGGGGCAGTGAGCACGGGGTGATGGGTGAGCGGGACTCGGTGTGAGTTAGGACATGGGGCAGTGAGCACAGGGGGTGATGGGTGAGTGGGACTCGGTGTGAGTTAGGACACGGGGCAGTGAGCACAGGGGGTGATGGGTGAGCGGGACTCGGTGCGAGTTAGGACACGGGGCAGTGAGCACAGGGGGTGATGGGTGAGTGGGACGGTGTGAGTTAGGACACTGGGCACGGGGTGATGGGTGAGTGGGACTCGGTGTGAGTTAGGACACGGGGCAGCAAGCACAGTGGGTGATGGGTGAGCGGGACTTGGAGCGAGTTAGGACACGGGGCACAGGGGGTGATGGGTGAGCTGGACTTGGTGTGAGTTAGGACACGGGGCAGCGAGCACAGGGGGTGATGGGTGAGCGGTACTTGGTGCAAGTTAGGACACGGGGCAGAGAGCACAGGGGGTGATAGGTGAGTGGGACTTGGTGCGAGTTAGGACGCGGGGCAGCGAGCACAGGGGGCGATGGGTGAGCGGGATTGGTGTGAGTTAGGAGACGGGGCACAGGGGGTGATGGGTGAGCGGGACTTGGTGCGAGTTAGGACACGGGGCAGAGAGCACAGGGGGTGATGGGTGAGCGGGACTCGGTGGGAGTTAGGAGACGGGGCACAGGGGGTGATGGGTGAGTGGGACTTGGTGCGAGTTAGGACACGGGGCAGAGAGCACAGGGGGTGATGGGTGAGCGGGACTCGGTGGGAGTTAGGAGACGGGGCACAGGGGGTGATGGGTGAGTGGGACTTGGTGTGAGTTAGGACACGGGGCAGCGAGCACAGCGGGTGATGGGTGAGCGGGACTTGGTGTGAGTTAGGACACGGGGCAGCGAGCACAGGGGGTGATGGGTGAGCGGGACTCGGTGTGAGTTAGGACACGGGGCAGCGAGCACAGGGGGTGATGGGTGAGTGGGACTCGGTGCGAGTTAGGACACGGGGCAGTGAGCACAGGGGGTGATGGGTGAGCGGGACTCGGTGCGAGTTAGGACACGGGGCACAGGGGGTGATGGGTGAGCGGGACCTGGTGCGAGTTAGGACACGGGGCAGTGAGCACAGGGGGTGATGGGTGAGCAGGACTCGGTGCGAGTTAGGACACAGGGCACAGGGGGTGATGGGTGAGTGGGACTTGGTGCGAGTTAGGACACGGGGCAGTGAGCACAGGGGCTGATGGGTGAGAGGACTTGGTGCGAGTTAGGACACGGGGCAGAGAGCACAGGGGGTGATGGGTGAGCGGGACTCGGTGCGAGTTAGGACACGGGGCAGTGAGCACAGGGGGTGATGGGTGAGTGGGACGGTGTGAGTTAGGACACTGGGCACGGGGTGATGGGTGAGTGGGACTCGGTGTGAGTTAGGACACGGGGCAGCAAGCACAGTGGGTGATGGGTGAGCGGGACTTGGTGCGAGTTAGGACACGGGGCAGCGAGCACAGGGGGTGATGGGTGAGCGGTACTTGGTGCAAGTTAGGACACGGGGCAGAGAGCACAGGGGGTGATAGGTGAATGGGACTTGGTGCGAGTTAGGACGCGGGGCAGCGAGCACAGGGGGCGATGGGTGAGCGGGATTGGTGTGAGTTAGGAGACGGGGCACAGGGGGTGATGGGTGAGCGGGACTTGGTGCGAGTTAGGACACGGGGCAGAGAGCACAGGGGGTGATGGGTGAGCGGGACTCGGTGGGAGTTAGGAGACGGGGCACAGGGGGTGATGGGTGAGTGGGACTTGGTGTGAGTTAGGACACGGGGCAGCGAGCACAGCGGGTGATGGGTGAGCGGGACTTGGTGTGAGTTAGGACACGGGGCAGCGAGCACAGGGGGTGATGGGTGAGCGGGACTCGGTGTGAGTTAGGACACGGGGCAGCGAGCACAGGGGGTGATGGGTGAGTGGGACTCGGTGCGAGTTAGGACACGGGGCAGTGAGCACAGGGGGTGATGGGTGAGCGGGACTCGGTGCGAGTTAGGACACGGGGCACAGGGGGTGATGGGTGAGCGGGACTTGGTGCGAGTTAGGACACGGGGCAGTGAGCACAGGGGGTGATGGGTGAGCAGGACTCGGTGCGAGTTAGGACACGGGGCACAGGGGGTGATGGGTGAGTGGGACTTGGTGCGAGTTAGGACACGGGGCAGTGAGCACAGGGGCTGATGGGTGAGAGGACTTGGTGCGAGTTAGGACACGGGGCAGCGAGCACAGGGGGTGATGGGTGAGCGAGACTCTGTGTGAGTTAGGGCATGGGGCAGTGAGCACAGGGAGTGATGGGTGAGCGGGACTCGGTGCGAGTTAGGACATGGGGCAGTGAGCACAGGGGGTGATGGGTGAGCGGGACTCGGTGCGAGTTAGGACACGGGGGCAGTGAGCACGGGGTGATGGGTGAGCGGGACTCGGTGTGAGTTAGGACATGGGGCAGTGAGCACAGGGGGTGATGGGTGAGTGGGACTCGGTGTGAGTTAGGACACGGGGCAGTGAGCACAGGGGGTGATGGGTGAGCGGGACTCGGTGCGAGTTAGGACACGGGGCAGTGAGCACAGGGGGTGATGGGTGAGTGGGACGGTGTGAGTTAGGACACTGGGCACGGGGTGATGGGTGAGTGGGACTCGGTGTGAGTTAGGACACGGGGCAGCAAGCACAGTGGGTGATGGGTGAGCGGGACTTGGAGCGAGTTAGGACACGGGGCACAGGGGGTGATGGGTGAGCTGGACTTGGTGTGAGTTAGGACACGGGGCAGCGAGCACAGGGGGTGATGGGTGAGCGGTACTTGGTGCAAGTTAGGACACGGGGCAGAGAGCACAGGGGGTGATAGGTGAGTGGGACTTGGTGCGAGTTAGGACGCGGGGCAGCGAGCACAGGGGGCGATGGGTGAGCGGGATTGGTGTGAGTTAGGAGACGGGGCACAGGGGGTGATGGGTGAGCGGGACTTGGTGCGAGTTAGGACACGGGGCAGAGAGCACAGGGGGTGATGGGTGAGCGGGACTCGGTGGGAGTTAGGAGACGGGGCACAGGGGGTGATGGGTGAGTGGGACTTGGTGCGAGTTAGGACACGGGGCAGAGAGCACAGGGGGTGATGGGTGAGCGGGACTCGGTGGGAGTTAGGAGACGGGGCACAGGGGGTGATGGGTGAGTGGGACTTGGTGTGAGTTAGGACACGGGGCAGCGAGCACAGCGGGTGATGGGTGAGCGGGACTTGGTGTGAGTTAGGACACGGGGCAGCGAGCACAGGGGGTGATGGGTGAGCGGGACTCGGTGTGAGTTAGGACACGGGGCAGCGAGCACAGGGGGTGATGGGTGAGTGGGACTCGGTGCGAGTTAGGACACGGGGCAGTGAGCACAGGGGGTGATGGGTGAGCGGGACTCGGTGCGAGTTAGGACACGGGGCACAGGGGGTGATGGGTGAGCGGGACCTGGTGCGAGTTAGGACACGGGGCAGTGAGCACAGGGGGTGATGGGTGAGCAGGACTCGGTGCGAGTTAGGACACAGGGCACAGGGGGTGATGGGTGAGTGGGACTTGGTGCGAGTTAGGACACGGGGCAGTGAGCACAGGGGCTGATGGGTGAGAGGACTTGGTGCGAGTTAGGACACGGGGCAGAGAGCACAGGGGGTGATGGGTGAGTGGGACTCGGTGTGAGTTAGGACATGGGCAGTGAGCACAGGGGGTGATGGGTGAGCGGGACTCGGTGCGAGTTAGGACACGGGGCAGTGAGCACAGGGGGTGATGGGTGAGTGGGACGGTGTGAGTTAGGACACTGGGCACGGGGTGATGGGTGAGTGGGACTCGGTGTGAGTTAGGACACGGGGCAGCAAGCACAGTGGGTGATGGGTGAGCGGGACTTGGTGCGAGTTAGGACACGGGGCAGCGAGCACAGGGGGTGATGGGTGAGCGGTACTTGGTGCAAGTTAGGACACGGGGCAGAGAGCACAGGGGGTGATAGGTGAGTGGGACTTGGTGCGAGTTAGGACGCGGGGCAGCGAGCACAGGGGGCGATGGGTGAGCGGGATTGGTGTGAGTTAGGAGACGGGGCACAGGGGGTGATGGGTGAGCGGGACTTGGTGCGAGTTAGGACACGGGGCAGAGAGCACAGGGGGTGATGGGTGAGCGGGACTCGGTGGGAGTTAGGAGACGGGGCACAGGGGGTGATGGGTGAGTGGGACTTGGTGTGAGTTAGGACACGGGGCAGCGAGCACAGCGGGTGATGGGTGAGCGGGACTTGGTGTGAGTTAGGACACGGGGCAGCGAGCACAGGGGGTGATGGGTGAGCGGGACTCGGTGTGAGTTAGGACACGGGGCAGCGAGCACAGGGGGTGATGGGTGAGTGGGACTCGGTGCGAGTTAGGACACGGGGCAGTGAGCACAGGGGGTGATGGGTGAGCGGGACTCGGTGCGAGTTAGGACACGGGGCACAGGGGGTGATGGGTGAGCGGGACTTGGTGCGAGTTAGGACACGGGGCAGTGAGCACAGGGGGTGATGGGTGAGCAGGACTCGGTGCGAGTTAGGACACGGGGCACAGGGGGTGATGGGTGAGTGGGACTTGGTGCGAGTTAGGACACGGGGCAGTGAGCACAGGGGCTGATGGGTGAGAGGACTTGGTGCGAGTTAGGACACGGGGCAGAGAGCACAGGGGGTGATGGGTGAGTGGGACTCGGTGTGAGTTAGGACATGGGGCAGTGAGCACAGGGGGTGATGGGTGAGCGGGACTCGGTGCGAGTTAGGACACGGGGCAGTGAGCACAGGGGGTGATGGGTGAGTGGGACGGTGTGAGTTAGGACACTGGGCACGGGCTGATGGGTGAGTGGGACTCGGTGTGAGTTAGGACACGGGGCAGCAAGCACAGGGGGTGATGGGTGAGCGGTACTTGGTGCAAGTTAGGACACGGGGCAGAGAGCACAGGGGGTGATAGGTGAGTGGGACTAGGTGCGAGTTAGGACGCGGGGCAGCGAGCACAGGGGGCGATGGGTGAGCGGGATTGGTGTGAGTTAGGAGACGGGGCACAGGGGGTGATGGGTGAGCGGGACTTGGTGCGAGTTAGGACACGGGGCAGAGAGCACAGGGGGTGATGGGTGAGCGGGACTCGGTGGGAGTTAGGAGACGGGGCACAGGGGGTGATGGGTGAGTGGGACTTGGTGTGAGTTAGGACACGGGGCAGCGAGCACAGCGGGTGATGGGTGAGCGGGACTTGGTGTGAGTTAGGACATGGGGCAGCGAGCACAGGGGGTGATGGGTGAGCGGGACTCGGTGTGAGTTAGGACACGGGGCAGCGAGCACAGGGGGTGATGGGTGAGTGGGACTCGGTGCGAGTTAGGACACGGGGCAGTGAGCACAGGGGGTGATGGGTGAGCGGGACTCAGTGCGAGTTAGGACACGGGGCACAGGGGGTGATGGGTGAGCGGGACTTGGTGCGAGTTAGGACACGGGGCAGTGAGCACAGGGGGTGATGGGTGAGCAGGACTCGGTGCGAGTTAGGACACGGGGCACAGGGGGTGATGGGTGAGTGGGACTTGGTGCGAGTTAGGACACGGGGCAGTGAGCACAGGGGGTGATGGGTGAGAGGACTTGGTGCGAGTTAGGACACGGGGCAGAGAGCACAGGGGGTGATGGGTGAGTGGGACTCGGTGCGAGTTAGGACGCGGGGCAGCGAGCACAGGGGGTGATGGGTGAGTGGGACTTGGTGCGAGTTAGGAGACGGGGCACAGGGGGTGATGGGTGAGCGGGACTTGGTGTGAGTTAGAACACGGGGCACAGGGGGTGATGGGGGAATGGGACTCGGTGCAAGTTAGGACATGGGGCAGCGAGGTTTGGCCAAGCTTGAAGTTTACTGAGCACAGCAGGAGACACGTGAACCCAACAAAGGCACTGGGAGAAGTCAGTCTTGTGGAATTTGTTGCTGCTGAGGTTCCTGCTGCGACTTGTTCCGTGCTGGATTCCTGGGCAGTAATCCGGCATTGTTCTGTGTGTGGGCTGCCAGTTTGACGCCTCTCGGGACCATTAGCATCGGGACTTCACATAGCACAGCGTGATTCACACCGAGCCAACAAAG